>NC_091758.1:23041083-23281083 GCF_043380555.1 Nothobranchius furzeri
GTAGGCTGCATTAATTCTCTAGACTTCAAAAAACATGTCGTTTCTTTTACTCTCTTGTGGGACTCAAGGACTTTTAGCAGAGGGTTGCTCTGTTAGCTTTGTACTCCCTGGTGGGATGTTTCCATTTGAATGAACCCATCTTAGTTGGAGTTTAGCTTAAATATGTTCAAACACACGTTTATGTGTGTGACTGTGTGTGTGTTTCAGAAGTGTCTCCATGCATCCAGCCTACCTGAACAAAACACCTGCAGGTTTAATAAAATTACTTTCAATGTGTGGGTTCGTATTCCTGAACCTGTTTCATCGGGTGTTTTTAAGGACAATTGCACACGTATTATCTCAGTTCGGTGGTGGTGTGAAGCCAGTCAAAGCAAATCTTATGTCATGTTCGGCTAAACTTTGGCTTATCTATAGAAACATAGTCTCTCCCCTCAACCTTGCCTGGAGCACTGAAAGGATGAAAAATGGATAGACATCCTCAAAGGGATGAGAGGGGGGGTCCATCTGTGAGTTCCATTCAAGGACAACAGTGCTATCCATTTTGGAACAGTATGAAACAAGCCAGTGTTTTCAGTGGGGTTTCAAAATGCAGGCTTCTGGATGAACTGTGGATGCTACTGTTGTCTTGCCAAGCCAACTGTGATGTCGCAGATTAGATGTGAATCATTGACTCCTTGTTTGAAACAGTGTGACTCTTTTTATTCAGAGTGAGAGATAATGAACAAATATGAATGTTTGTTTCTGATCATGTTGTGGTAAATTGCTAAAGCAACAGGAATTGTTTGAATCTCATTGGTGTTGCTAAAAGCTATATTTAGTGGAATTTTATGTTGTTCAGCCCTGAGGTATTGGGGTTTGTGATGTGTACTAATCTCTTTTCTAATCATTTCTTTCTCTTTTTGTCTCCCTTTCCCATCTTTTGTGACTTTGTGCTCTTCTCTTTTTCTGTGCCTTTTAAATTTTCACTCGACTTGTTGTTGTTTGAACCTTTGCATCATTTTTTTCTCTCTCTTATAGAATCAATTTCACCTACAGATGTCTGCCCGTGTGCCTCCATCAAGCCTGGGGAGTTTACTGCTCACAGTCCTGCAAGGTGGGGAAGGGGGAAGAGAGAGAGGAAACCGAGGAGATGGCAACTGGGGAGGAGCAGCTGTGATCTGCCCTGGATGGGATGAAGGCAGCGATGGCTTGCTGACTCACCTGCAGAGGCACAGCGGTCCTGCCTGGCATTTGTGGGACATCATCAACCTGACTCGCATCACAGGGGGTAGTGATAGAAGGGGGGAGGCCAGTGAAGAGAAAAGGGAGGATCAAATGGAAGAGGAGGCTTTGAACATCATCACCACCAGCTTCCTGCGCTCCCCCTCAACTATTTCCTCTGTGCTTCTCCTGGGGTCTGACCCCGAGTGCCTCTCATCTGTCCTGCGGGCTGCTCAGCAGCTCGCTTCATCACTACCTGCACTGCAGTGGATCATGGGATACCCTTTATCTCCAGATTCATTGCACACTTTAGGAGGTCCCCTTGGACTTCTGGCCTATGGGGAGGTTGGTCGTAAGCCGATAAGCTTCTACATACGAGATGCTTTGCAGATGATCGGACGAGCGGTCACGGCAGCAACCATGGTGAACCCGGACTTAGCGCTGGTTCAGAACATACTGAACTGTTATGACAAGCCAAACCATCTCGAAATGCCTTCTTCAGGTCAATATCTTGCCAGGTATGAACAACGAAATCAATCACATACGCCTGCTCATGCAACTGTGTATATCTTTAGTTTAAGAACAAGGTTGTATTGAAGTAAAAAAATAAAAAACCTTTAAAGATCCCTCACAGAGTTAAAGAGGAGCCGGTGATCTAGTCATACGAATGAAGTTAAAATGTTCAGAAAAAACTGAAATGCTATTTACAGAATAATTTTTAAATGGAATTTTGGAAATTTGATTTTGGAATTAGGGCCAAGAAAAAAAAAAGGTTGAAATTTTAATATTTAGTTGATTTGAGATAATAATTTCTTGTATTCTTACAAAATCCACAACATTACAATGACGATCAAAAGGAGTAGGCTGAAACAGGGAAGCTTACGTTCACCTACCCCTCATTCTATATATTCAACATTTTACTTCCTACATTGATCAAAATGTCCGGTTTTTCATCCAGGAGCAGGGATCGAGTTGTGGGGGCTACATATTTTTCAGGGAAACATCCAGTTTCTGCCTATATTACAATATTTATGGACTTTCAGCCTGGCGAGATTCTGTTGAGCGGAGAGGACGCAGAGCGCTGATCGTTGGTGCGCCCGCTACGTCCGGCGCACGATACGTTCTCAAGGTGGCGCAACAAAACACTATTATTAACACATGATCGTTCATATCTGTTTAAATCCTCTGGTAGTCTTTTAATTGTTCCTGATGCACTCCGCTCATCGTGTGCAGCGGTGATTTCACCTCACTGACGCAGCATTGAAACGCGCACTCCGCTTTGCAGTCAGGAGATCCCTTTGGTCTGCTCAGAAGTAACTGATGAGGTGAAAAAGTAAGAATCCAGGCAGCAGATTTTCTAGAGAGTTTAGAGGAGATGCAGGAAGATGAGAGAGACAGGACAGGAAAATAGATAAATAAAAACAAGAAAACAAAGCTAAGTGTTTGACAGTAAAATGTAGGTAGATTTATCTCAACTACACATTTTGTAAAACAAAGTTATACGCATGTAATAATTATACATTTGATACAATTCAGATCACCTTCAAAACTCAGTCACACACCCAGGGCCGTTTCAAGGCATTTTGGGGGCCATGGCTAAACGGAACACTGATTTTAGGCCATATCGCCCAGCCCTAGTGTGACGTCATCGGTAGGCACAGATATCCTGTACTCTTTTTTGGAAATGGAAATATGGTCACCCTAGATAATCACTTTTATGGATTTCTGAAAAAAAAAGCATAATTTCTGAAAGGAGAAACTTCCGGAAAGCTACTTAAATGCTGAGTGTCAAGCAAGGAGGCGTTGGGTCCCATTTTCAAAGTCTTTGGTATGACCCAAGGAGCCATTTTTGTCTGCATTTGTTGAAGCCAAGAACGAGTGGCTAAAATTGCAGTTCCACCCTCATCCGCTAGAGGCTGGCACCAGGAAGTGAGCAAATCCTCATTGACTCCCATGGTAAAAATGCCAGTTTCACAGCAGAAATAAACATGGTTGGTTCAAAAACCCTTTTAGGTTTAATAGATCTACTTTACATTCATGACGACTCGGAGGGGGGTGAATATTTGTAACCCTTCTGTTTAAGTGGAATTAAGTGCTTCAAATTCTGAATAATAAACGAGCATCAGAGCCACATGACTCCGGGGAAAGGCCTCAGCCTGGGCCTCACGTTAACAGATGTTTGGCCATTTAGACTCTCTGAACTTTAGTTTTGTCTGTGTGTTCATGTTTGGATGTCAATCATGGAAATATTTGGACAGTACTAACAAATCATCCAAGCAGTTTCTGCTTCTTTTATCAGTAAGTAAAATTATATTTTTGTACTTTATTCCGCTGGTTGAACGGGGGGAAATGCTGTGTCATTTAACTGCTAGGTCAAACGTGTTAGTGGGACTGATGGCTGGATAAGGAACTTGAGCAGGTCCTGGCTTCTCGTGTTTCCTGCCTGGGACGTGCAGACCGGCTCTGACGCGAGGCTGTAGTCATGCTGGTCACTTGGATCTCTGAGGGGGACCACAGAAACACAGCAGCTCTTTTAGTTGACGCTGCTTCACTTTTGAGTCGCTCAACCACATTCTAAAAGTGTTTTAGTGTGGTTCCTGAACCCAACATTGTTATAAATACTGTTTCCAAATGGCTACTGTAGGTGTTTCCCCAGACCTCAGTACAGTTAGTAATATAAGGTAGGATACATGAACAGTACAAGATGAGTAGTGCTTTGTGGTCGTCGAGTAGGCATCTACATTGTCTCATAATAGTGTAATTGTTTGCCAGGTTTTTGTTTCCTATGGATTTGAGGTCTCCATGTTATATATTTACTGTGATCAAGGAAAATTCCTAGAAATACTCTATTATTCTTTCTGTTCCATTTATGTCAATTTTAAATTGTATTTAAATATATTTAAAGATTGCTTTTATTAAGTTTCTCTAATTCTATTGTCCTTTCAGTCAGTCTTTTTATTAGTAATTCAAATAAGAAAGTCAAACACAACAAAACAAATGCCATTCTTCTACCAAACCTGATTGTTTTTGCTGCGTATTTTATTATTAATTTAATCAAATTGACCTTTAACAGCAAAGCCACTAAACAAGGCATCTGTTTGATCCAGTCCAAGGTGTGGTCATTACTCCTGCAGCACTGTTCACAGAGGAGCTCAAAGAACTTTCCTCAACCCTTCACAACAACAGTGCCAAACATAATCACACACTTCCAAATGCTCTCAAACCCCTCAAAGTTTGTAATAAATGAACCTTTGTTATGTCTTAACAGCGAAGGATCATGAGTAGATGTGATTTACGGGTTGTGTGTAGGTCTTTTTCAAGATAGCCTAGTAGATGGATCTGAATTTGAAAGTTTGTCCTTTTATTGGATAACAGGGGGTTTGTCCTGCTGATTAATGTCACCTCCAAGGGTGGCCAGCGGTGTCCATGGCCACCCCTAGAAAATTGCCCCCACCCCCCACCCCAGGAAAAGCAAGTGTTAATAAATCATATTAATGTTCATTCAAACCATTAATCAATCTTTTTATTCAAGATATGATTTTAAAACAAAATAGAAATAATACAATTTATGACTAAAAAAATAATCAGAACAAAAAATACACATGTTTCTGCTGCTCACCATTTAAAAAAAGTTCATCTCCACAGTTTTTTGTGAACACCGCAACAGGTGAATTAAACAAAAAAAATTCAAATTTAATTTGAAATAACATTTTAAATATATTTTTCTGAAATGTTTGTGTTTGTAAAATTTAAAATAATTTTTTTAGATACGAACAGATTTTTTTAAATAAAAATGAATAAAGAAGCAATGCAATACATCAGCAACTCTTTCAGATTTACCACAACAACCTTTGAAGTTCCACCTCAAAATTTTCTTTGACCCTGTCTGGCCACCCCTATCAAAATTTTCTGGAGGTGCCCCTGCTGCTGCTGACATATTAAAAAAAAAGTTTTTCTTTTTATAACATGTAAAAAATATCGTTTTTATACTTTTTTATACCGTCTGTCTATTTTTGTTTCAACTCCCCCCACATTTCTAAAGCATCATCTCTGCCCCACATCATGCCCATAAGGTGGTGGAGTTTTGTACAAGAAAACATCAGCTGAGTAGAGGATACATAAGTTTCTTGAACAGTTTATTTTTCCCCAGATGATGCCGGACTAGCAGTGATTCTTGTAATGCCTGGTTTAAGCTTTAAACACCTTTTCTAGCTCCTGCTGCAGCCAGCCAACAGTCCATTTCGTGGTTGCTATAAAAACTCCTGGGCAGCTTACATGCTGGGATGCAGTAATACAAGCATGCACTTTTAAATCACCCAGCAACATATCGATTATATGGACAAACTGCAATTAGATTCCACTAGTCCCACCACTAAATGCCTTTAAGTTCATTAGAGTCCTGAGTGACACTTTGGCATTTTTGCGGTGAAATGTTGGCTCACATTGTGGTTTTGTATGTTCTGGGTGCTGCCCTTGCTCGTCCTCTGCATCGTAGGGGCTCTAACTTTTTACCAGTGATGTCGCCCTGGTGGTGAGGAGGAATTTCTTTTGGGAGTACAGAATCAAAGGCTTACACCGTTGCTACTACTTCTGCTAATCTCTGTAGGTTTTTAAAACCATCTGACAGCTTTCACAAATCTGTGACTCAAACACACACAACCACTCACACAAAGAAAAATTCAATATTTATTAAATCATAAACATTTCTACTCAAAGAAATTCATGTTTTGGACAAGTACTTACTTTAGAAACCTAATTCATCTGTAAGTATTAAATGATGACAATCTGCTGTAACTTTACTCCAAAGTAAATGTGCTTTGCCGGTTGACATGGATATTCGACGCTTATGAACATGGACGCATCTTCACGTCCGCAGTCAGGGGGTGTCACCGAGAGAAGGATTCATGGTAGGAGCTGGGCCTTCATCAAATGTTGAGTACACATGGTAACTGCCAGCTGAGAGTGATCATCTTCAACACCCACATAATCACTAGCTGGATCCTCACAGCGTTCTCTCTGTCCCTCTGCAGTTTAGCTGAGCTTTAGGGTGCCAGAAATATTGAGCTTGCAGAGCAAATGGCTAAAAAAGTAGAGTTAAACTTGTGCTTTTCTTTCCAACTGTTAGAAATATTTAGTTTGGTTGATATTTTTTTAAACTGGACAAGATTACAAAAAACTGTGGAACACTACTACTATTTAAAGCTGCTTTTACTTAAATGTTTTTTTTTTTCATCTGTACAGTTGACTTTATTCATTTTTCGTTAGGGTTAGGGTTATGATATTTTTGTTTGTATGATAATTTTACGACTTTGACTTGTTTTGAAGCTGTTTGTGATTTTGATTTCTGTGATAGGTGCTATATAATTAATTTACTTACTTACAAAATTAGATTAACTTAATAAGGCTGCAATGAAATTAGCTTCAAATTTCAACATCAACATTTTAGAAATAATTTAGTTCCGTCTTTAAGTAGATTATCATTTGTCCTGTACAGAGTTTAAAAAATGGAAACAGAATCACCCAAAAGTTTTCTTCAGATATAAAAGCCCGATGCCTTGTGTATTTACCTGTATTGTTTTTTTCCTATTCTCTAAGTCTATTCTATTCTATTCTATTCTATTCTATTCTATTCTATTCTATTCTATTCATCAGTTGGGAGTCCCAGACTTATATAGGGCCATAAAGTCATGTGACTGAAACAATTGCAGTTTGTGGGTGATTAATATAGGTGCAATAACCTATAACCTTAGATTTAGTTTTGCATAAAATGTAACAGTTTTGCTCTCCCAAGGGTTTTTATAGGTTTTATAGGTTTTGTTTTCTAGTTTTGTATCCTCGACCGGAAGAGGGTGGCTTGCCAACTCCAGGTCGGGAGAGAGGCCCTACCTCAAGTGGAGGAGTTTAAGTATCTCAGGGTCTTGTTCACGAGTGAGGGTAGGAGGGATCTGGAGATCAACAGGCGGATTGGTTCAGCGTCTGCAGTGATGCGGACGCTGAGCCGATCTGTCGTGGTGAAGAGGGAGCTGAGCCAGAAAGCCAGGCTCTCAATTTACCGGTCAATCGACGTCCCAATCCTCACCTATGGCCATGAGCTTTGGGTAATGACCGAAAGAACGAGATCGCGGATACAAGCGGCCGAAATGAGTTTCCTCGGTAGGATGGCCGGGCTCAGCCTTAGAGATTTTCCTTTCTCAGTGGCCTAGTAACCTTTCTCAGTGGCCTAGTGGTAGAGTGTCCGCCCTGAGACTGGGAGATCAGGGGTTCGATTCCTGGTCGGGTCATACCAAAGACTTTGAAAAAATGGGACTCAATGCCTCCCTGCTTGACACACAGCATTAAGGGGTTGGATGGGGGTTAAACCACCAAATAGTTCCCGAGCGCGGCTGTGTCTGCTGCTCACCGCTCCCCCAGGGGATGGGTCAAATGCGGAGAACAAATTTCGCACACACACCTGTGTGTTTGACAACTAATGGGACTTTAACTTTAACTTTAGATAGGGTGAGGAGCTCGGACATTCGGGAGGGACTCGGAGTAGAACCACTGCTCCTCCGGATCGAAAGGAGTCAGTTGAGGTGGTTTGGGCATCTGGTCAGGATGCCTTCTGGACGCCTCCCTGGGGAGGTGTTTTGGGCACGTCCTGCCGGCAGGAGGCCCCCGGGTCGACCCAGGACACGTTGGAGAGGTTACATCTCCAACCTAGTCCGGGAACGCCATGGGGTCCTGCCAGAGGAGCTGGTGGAGGTGGCTGGGGTGAGGACGGTCTGGAGCTCCCTAGTTGGGATGCTGCCCCCGCGATCCGGACCCGGATAAGCGGAGGAAGACGATGACGATGACAAGTTTTGTATAATTGCTTGTTCATGCAAAAAAAAAATGATTTTGTTTAATTATAGTCTCAAATTCATCTGTCATTCTACTTCTGGAACATCATGCCAAACATCTGGATCTTTTTTAACATGAGAAATTTGTTTTCAATTTTTTTTCTAACATGACTTTTTAATAGTACTTTGATCTACTCATTCATTTTCAGCCATTTATCCGGAGTTGCGTCGCAGGGGCAGCAACCTAAACAGAGAGAGCTAGACTTCTCTCTTTCCAGCCAGTTGGGCGAGCTCCTCCGGGAGAGTCCCAAGGCATTCCCTGGCCGCAGAGGTGGAAAGAGTACTAAAATGTTGTACTTAAGTACAAGTATAATTACTTTCATGAAATTTTACTCAATTACAAGTAAAATTACCTGCCTCAAAATGTACTCAAGTAAAAGTAAAAAGTAGCTTATTTCAAATGTAGTCAGAGTAAAAGTCACTTAGTTACTTTTTTGACTGTGCAAGGATGGGCTCTTCTGAATAGTTAAAAAAAGACAATGGGGTATAAATGTCAAAGTGGCCGTTTTTTTAATTAAATTAACAAATATGCATATTGAAGTGCAAAGGCAGTTACACTGCAAACTAGTAACATAAATTCGGTTATAGTCACAAGCCCATGACTTTTCCCTGAATGACCCCCCTACTACTGAAGAGCTGTTTCAGTAGAATGAGCTCTACGAAAACCTGACTGGAAGCTATCATAGATGTTATGTTCATCAAGAGCAGCTGTGAGTTGTTTAGCCACAACCTTTTCCAAGATCTTGGAGATGAACGGAAGTTTAGAGATGGGTCTGAAGCTGCTATGGAGAGAGGGGTCGAGACTCTGTTTTTTAAGAAGTGGGTGGATTACAGCATTCTTAAAGTAAGCAGGGACCTGACCAGAAACCAGAGAAGCATTAATTATAGAGTGCACACTGGGACCGATGGACTGAAAAGCACTTGTAAACAAAGATGAGGGTAAGATGTGATGACTGTTGCTTGACTTGCTCCGCCCCAGCCTCTGCCATCTGGTCAAGATGTCTTCTCATATTGATCAAACCTGTTGAATGACAAATACATAACACATATTTAATATATCTGGCAATTAAGTTTTGATAGAAGATGCAACAAGAATTGTTTTTAGTAATACATGCCTTACTAATACTATAATTTGTGTCGACAGACTCGTATAATTGAACTTTAAGTATGTTGACAGGATTGAAATGAATAAGAAACAGATTAAGGTATGATATTAAATTATTAAAAATTACCTGCTTCAATGATATCGTGCCTCTCAGTCCGGGTGGTCTTGAACTTTGGAAGAAGGATTGCAGCAGCAGTCAGCTCAGGGTCTTCTATCATCTTACCAAAGTGCTTTTGGACACCATCCTGAATGGCTCTGAAGAGTGGCAGACACATCTTGGAGACAGTCTTCAGTCTGCAGAGTTTTTCTTTTAGCTGGAAGATCACTTGAGGGGCGGGACTAGGAAGCTCAAAAATGACCAATCAGAAAAAAAGGAAATCCCGACTGTACCACACGACGCGGTAGATTTCTAGTTGTAGTAAAAAAAAATAGCATCTGACAATGGCGCAAACATCTTTTATTTTTTAGAAGAAATGCTTTTAGCGCTTCTACTTGTGGTTTTAAAGACATCTGTGTCATTTAGAACAGAGGAAAGAGCCGCAGCGAACTCCGCCGTCTGTCTTCGTTGTTTATGAGAAATTGAGCATCGCCGTGTATGACGTGAATTAAACAGGAGGAGTCTGGCAGCCAGGCTGTCTTTCTCATACCATTAGCGCCTATTTTCTTCTCCTACCCACCATTCATTGCACTGTAAGGTCACTTAACACATGCTTCACACTAAGAAGTTCAACTCACCTGTTGACCGCTCAGACATCCCTTCATTAATCCTTCTCACAAGCTTTGATCTTCTTAAGTGATCCTCCAGTCATCCGAATAGTCAGTTAGTGTTTCTTATCCTTTCCTTCGTACCCCGTAATGCTCTCGTAACTTAAGCACTCAGTTCTTCTGGTGCGCGCCTTCAGCGTCGGCAGCACTTCCGTGTTTGGGTCTTACAGTATAGACATATATACATTGACACTTCATTAAGCGCTGGATCACTCTCGAGCGCGTTAAGATGCTTCTACATATGTATATGTTTATACTCTCGTCTCTCTTCTCTGTGGTTGTGTCTGAATCCAGTGTGAACCGTGCCGACAGTATTTTGCAATGTCGCTTTTTTTACTCGGTAACGGATAAGATAAAAAATGTAGCGAAGTACAATACTTACAAAAAACAATACTTAAGTAAAAGTAAAATTACAGATTTTAAAAACTACTTAAAAAGTATAAATGCGCAAAAAATCTACTCAATTACAGTAACGCAAGTAAATGTAATTCGTTACTTCCCACCTCTGCCTGGCCGGCTGACTGACGTAGTCCCTCCCTTCAGTCTCCTCCCAGATTCAATGTGCAGGGAAAAGCTCACCAGGGAGGCGTCCAGGAGGCATCCTGACCAGATACCTGAGCCACCTCAACTAGCTCCTGTCTCATCCCAGTTGCTTCAAACTCTGGTGCAAAATGCTCCAGCGAAAGCTGGAGATCACTGTCTGATGAAGCCAACAGGACCACATCATCTGCTAAAAGCAGAGACTCAATCTTTAGGCCACCAAAATCAATCCCCCAACATCTTGGCTGCGCCTAGAAATCCTGCCCGTAAAAGTTATGAACAGAATCAATGATAAGGGGCAGTCTTGGGGGAGTCCAACTCTCACTGGAAACGAGCCCGACTTACTGCCGGCAATGCAGGCCAAGCTCTGAAACAGGTCAGACAGGTCCTAATAGCCTTTATGAAAGGGCCTGGTACCCCATACTCCTACGGCCACCCAGAACGCCTTCTCCAAATCCACAAACACATGTAGATCGGTTGGGCAAACTCCCACGCACCCTCCAGGATCCCCCTAAGGGTACAGAGCTAGTGCAGTGGTCCACGGCCAGGACAAAAACCACATTGTTCTCCCTGAATCCAAGGTTCGACAATCCGATGGACCAATCCAGAATCCCTGCATGATCTTTCCAGGGAGGCTGAGGAGTGTGATCCCTCTGTAGTTGGAACACACCCTGCAGTCCCCCTTTTTAAATAGGAGGACCACCACCCCAGTCCACCAATCCAGTAGAGCTGCCCCCAATTTCCAGTGAGATACTGCAGAGCTGCCTCAACCAACACAGCCTCACAACATCCAGAGCGTTAAGGAACTCCGGGCGGATCTCACCCACCAGCGGGGCCTTGCCACCAAGGACTTTTTTGACCACCTCGGTGACCTCAGCCCCAAAGTTTGGAGAATCCAACTAAAAGTACTAAGAGTAAAAATGGACACCTTTATGCTTGAAAATGGTGTTTATTATAGACAGTCCATGATGTGCACAGAAGTCCGATAACAAAACACCGCTCAGATTCAGATCAGGGTGCTGTTCCTCCCAACCACACCTCTCCAGGTTTCACTGCTGTTGCCCATGTGAGTGTCCCCCAGCAGAATGAGGTAGTCACTGGAAGGAGCACTCTCCAGGACTCCAAGGACTCCAAAAAGGGTGGTTAGTCTGAGCTGTAGGTTTTGTGCATAAGCACTAACCACAGTCAGGGATGTCCCCCCACACGCAGGCAAAGAGAGGCTACTAGTGATGAGTAGATGAGGCCTTGTGAAGCGTTTCGGCACATTACTAAAACTGAATCGATTCTGTGTCAACACTGTGTCACTGTTTGTCCACTGACACCTGCCGGAGCATAAACATCATTACAGTCAGACCTAAGAGTGAGACTCTACTGACATCAAGCCCCACTGTGCCTTTTACCCAATACGGCCAAATTTCCACGTACATTTTCCCTATGATGTCTCAGCATTCACAACATTCTTTTATTAATGTATGAAAGGTCAGCTGAACAAATGTGACATTTAACCTGCAAAAATTAGTATTATTGATTTAAATAGAATCATTTAGAAACAACATTCTGATGGATCAAGCAGAAACGGAGTGGAACAGGATGAAACAAGGAAATAAAATGAAATAAAAAGAACAAAATGATCCCTCAAGGACCACCATCTGCTTTCTTTCTGGCTCCATGACATATCAGTGGAATAATTTTGCTTCAAAAGATGTACTTTTTGGAAGAAACTTATTCCATTGACAGATGGAGATGCTCCTCCATTTAAAAACAGTTCAGTACTTCACTGACAAGCGAAACAGCAGTTGTATCGGTCACATGACTGCTCCCTAAATGACACGTGCACCAACATGTGGTCTCGCTCTATGAGCTAGATACATGCGCAGATTCATCAGAGTTGCTGGTCCATCACTAGTGGCTACCCTCTCATTCACTGAGGTAAACATCAACGTACAGGCACCAAGATGGGGGGTAATAAGTGTGCCCAGCCCTGCTCAATGCCTCTCAGTGGGAGCAGCTCCAGAGTGGTAGAAAGTCCAACCCCTCTCGATGGGTCCGGAGCCAGAGCCATGCATTGAGGTGAGTCCAACTATATCTAGCCGGAACCTCTCAACTTCGCATACCAGCTCCGGCTCTTTCAGGTGACATTCCACGTACCAAGATCTAGCTTTTGTAGCCAAGGATCAGCGTGCCTAGGTCCCTGCCTTCGGCTACCATCATGCACACAATGCTAATGGAAAGGGGAACCCATATCTCCTCTTTGGGCTGTGCTTGACCGGGCTCCATGGGTAAATGCCCGGCCATCAGGCGCTTGCCAACGTGCCCCAACTCCAGGCCTGGCTCATTGGCACGCTTAAATCCCTCCAACACGGCAAGGTGGGGGGTACTTTTAGTACTTTCTAGTTTAAAGGATTTGTATCATGCTATTTTAAATCTTTCAGAGCAAGGACATATGATTAAATTTTTACCGTTGGCATTATGGTGACATAAATTGCTCTGAAATGTTATTTTCCTTTATCAACCCATTTATCAACTCTACCTTAAGTATTCCACTGTAAATAAGATACTTGGATTCCATGAAATCCCACCTTCACCCCTGGGAGTTCCACCCATTTAATGACGTAACCCTAGATTCCTAGCACAGCATCATAGAGCATGAAGACAAAGCTAAAGAATAAGATAGAATCTATGGCAACACGCATGCCAGCAGCGTTCTGGCCATTGGGAGCACCAAGACATTTCCTAGTGGCCTGGCTGCCGAAATGGCCATGTTGTCATTGTCATTTGCCAAAGAAAGTCCAAACACCAAATGTCTTCTGACTCGCACTGAGTTCAGTACTTTTTAAAAACGATGAAAAAAAAAAAGATTTTGCCATTTCAAACTTTCTCAAGACACTGGGGAAATTTATCTTTTATTGAAGAGCCAATTAATGAGTACTCTATGGACTTTCCGATTAGACTATTTACAGTCCTCCCAATACAGTGTCAGTGACCTTATTTTCTAGTCTGAGAGCGACTGATAAAAGGGGTCGCTATATCGCACCGTTCAAAACCCGTGAAGTTAGGCTTCACACTCTCCCTGATTCTTATCCCCTCTCTGCAACAGCCAGACTTGCCATTGCTCTGGAGAATGCTAACAAAGCTGAAGGAAGTGAGAGACTTCCACATGGAAAAGGCAATTAAGAGCTCAATGCCCCGAGGGACGGAGCGAGAAAAGCTCGAAGGGAATGAGGGAATGAGGGAAATAAGCAAGCAAGGAAAGCATGAAGGGAGGAGGAGGAAGTGGAGTAAAGCAAAATGTTAGTTTTAGATTCTAAGCGGTGGAGCGATGTCTATGAAACCAAAGAAAACCCATGAGCAAGTCATTGTTTTTGATACTGTTCTTCCAAATGCCAAAAGTCAAAAAGAAAAGGTGGTCAAAAGCAAACAGATAGATGAAATACAGAGGAAGGAAGGGAAATAGGAATAACGTCAAACAAAAGCTTGTGAGGGAAAGGGAGGAGGAGAAGGGAGGGAAACAGATAAAGGGCCATTGTTATCAAAGTGAGATCTGCCAGTCAGTTCCATCTCACTCAACATGGCTGCCACACTGATTCCCTCCCCGCAGAAGAGATTAAAACAGATGAAACAAGCTAGTCTTGTATCATGCCTGACGCATAGTCAAAGACAAGGGGAGTAAACTTTCCTCCAAACTAAAGGAGATGGAATGATAAGAGCATGCCTGGGTCTCTCTTATAGAGTCATCACTTACTGGCCACTCTGCTGACATTCAGCCTAGTCGTTGGAACTGGGACCAGGTGTTAGTCGGAGGAAGCCATCCCTCTCTGACACCGCTGGCTGACTTATCAAGCTGTGCAGACATCGACAATCATTCTTAAATACTGCCTTCGGCCTGATGCAACATAACAACCTGCAGGACCCAAAACAAAGAGATGGTTTTGAGTTTGTTGCACCCCCTTCTTTTGAATTCTGTAATATTGAATGTTCTTATCTAACATGTCACAAACTGTGAGAAATAAGTTTTCCTGATAAGATAAGAGCTGTCTGGTGAATTACAGTGTGTGGTTATTTCTTTATTTTTGGCCAGCCAGGCCTATTACAGTAAAAGTCTAGAGTGTGTTAGCTTGATGAATCTACTCTCTGTTAGATATGATGATTCAGCTGTGCTATTACCATGAGCCATTTCAGCTTAAGGCAAGGCCCACACTTGAGCTCCATGGCCACAGAGACAGAGAGAGCATCTAATGACAAAACATAATCTTAATGTGGAGGGTGATGGGTTGTTTTTAATCAAGGTTTTGTAGAATTATGGAGATGCTAACACTAATTTGCATGTGAGGATTCAAGACGGTGAGCAAAATTCAAGCAGAACTCACAAACGCTTAAAACACGGCTCAGAGGGGAAGTTAATGACCCACATGATCAATTTAGTAGTTTTATCATCCTTTGCAAATTCGGTAATTAATGAAGAAAAGTCTCCAGCAGTCGTTGCAATCCATGCTCACCAATTTATTAAATTGTAATTATTTGGATTTGTGAGCAAAGGAGAGAGAGAGAGAGAGAGAGAGAGAGAGAGAGAGAGAGAGAGAGAGAGAAAGAGAGAGAGAGAGAGAGAGACAAAAGAGCAGTGAGCACAGACTCTTTTTTGTTTTCATAGAGGGTTCCAGTTCAAGCTCCCGTCTTTTATTACCAGAAAAATAAAAAAAACATCCCGTTTGATGTCTTGACCATGAGATCCACAACAAAGTTCTGCACTCACTCCAGACACTGTGATCCCTGCATACTTTAACATTTAAACAACCAGTCTACTGTTTTGCAACCCGCTTTACAGCAACCTCTCACTAATCAAGATTTAAAAAAAACACTTGTACATGACACATTCTGACAACTGCTACATGATCAAATGCTACGACATGAACTAACTTAATCCCTGTTTGGCTTAAGGGGAAAGAGATATGTAAGAATGAGAGTTGCTCTTTCTTATGTATTCCACTTTAAGGACCAGTGCAGGACCACCAGATGAGTGAGGTGAATAGCAATGACTGCTTGTATGGACTGGCAGATAGAAGGAGACCCCCATTGCATTGCATTAACTTTTAATTATGACTGTCTGGGAGATGCAATTACCCATCTGAGACCAGACTTCCTCAAATGCTTCAGCGAGTCTGTGCTCATCTGCAGCATCTTTTGTTACTATTGTGGGTTTTCTCAATCAAGTGTCAGTTACTATTTCGAGGCTAGATTACTACACATACACTGCAACACAGCTGGAAGCATCTTGAGACTGTCACATCTTGTTGTTCTTGGCTGACAGTCTGTATTTTTCTGTCCTTTAAGGTTTCTATCCAACACTTCCTTCAGTGGTTCCACCGGATTGATCAAAGTTAATGCTGATGTCTCTAGAATCCTCTCATCCCAGCTGTTCCATGTATGGAGTCTAAAAAGAGGAGCTCTGGGCCAGCCAGCCTGGGTGACAGTAGGACAGTGGACCAGAGGCCGACTGGAGTTAGAAGGGGGTGTCCTAGGACTGGTGGGAGGGCTTGGAAGTAGCCAGGGACAAGGTCTGGGAGCTGGCGTGAGAGGAGGGGATGGCCAAAGTGATGGTTACATAGGAAGCCGTTGGAGGCCAGGACTTTCTGTTGAGGGACATCGCCTTAGAGTGGTGACATTAGTGGAACACCCATTTGTTTTCACACGGGAGGTAGATAAAGATGGAACATGTCCTGCAGGTCAACTCTGTCTGGATCCTAAAACCAACCGTTCTGACATAATCAACGGGCTCTTCAACCGGCTTCACAATCCCAACTCCTCAACAGTAGACTGGGATGGATTTGGTGAGTTTTGGCATTTGTCTGCTTCAAACAATGTTGATGTACTGGTATGCTGCAAAAGACTTGCAAAGTTAGTTGGTTGTAGGTGTTCATCCATTAAAGTCTGTCATGTGGATATTTAGCTGATGGACGTGGTTGACTCTAACCTCTTTCATAAGACACGCTGTTGTGGCAGATCTAGTCATTTCTGAATGAAGATCATGCCTTCATGCAACAGATGTTGATTATATTAATCTTTCGTTTTTCTTTTTTTTGTTAATCTTGTTAATCATTTTCAACAATATTGAAAATGAATGTAAACATGGGCAGTCAATTTTCCTCCTGAAAACATCTTCAGCAGAGATGGCAAACTGGAGCGATGCAAAGGTCCGGGAGCTTCTGGCCATTAGCGCTAACTAGGGCTGCAACTAACGATTATTTTCATAATCGATTAATCTGTCGATTATTTTTTCGATTAATCGATTAATCGGTTTGTTATTGTTTAGCTATTTAACCTATACAAGTGATGAATACATTTCAGTTAAGAAAAAGAAAAAACATAAGAGAATTGTGCAGTTGACTGCAATCTATTTTATTGCACATGACCACAGTCAGCAGTGTAAAATGAGCTAAACAGTGCAAAATATCAGTCCAGAATAATTTTTTGGCATCAAAATATAAGAGGTAAATTCCATAAAAAATAATGTAGAATCTGGAATAGAGTTTGTAAGTGGTATGCATTGCTGGGGGTGAGTGTCTTGTTCCCCATGTAGTTGTCCATCGTTGCTTGTTTTTTTCTGCATAAGAAACACAAATAAACTGAATTAAGTACACATATAAAATAAAGCAGCACACACACTACAACACTAAATCAATATTACATTATTTGAATTAATTAACAATATACAGTGATCATTTATTTTGACAAAAATGTGTTGTGAGGCGTTTTACAGCGTTAGATAGTAAAACAGCCTTTTAATAATTAAAAAAAGGACTTTCTGAATTTCTCCTGTATTTAAAAATTGAAAGCGTACAACTATGCTGCGTTATATTCACCTGGACACAGCTCGTCTGTATATTTTTCTCCGCGGAGTTGTCCTTTTTTGAATGAGGAACATAGTTATGGGTTTGTGCCGTTTTTCTCTTAACGAGAACATTCTTATAAACAGACGTGCTAAATTTGGCAAGCGCATGATTCACAACACGGAGGAGATTCACGATTGCATCTAGTCAATCAGAAGTAGAACACCGTAGACTGACGCGGCAAAAAAAAAAAAAAACATGTTTAACATCCACTATAACGAACTCAGCTAACACTAAGTCCCAAATGTGATCTGCGTTAGCTTGTTTATTTTCTGTTACTTACCGGACATTCCTCTGCTGCATCAGCCCCCACGTTTTCGTCTCAAATGTTCACTTAGGGACGTCGTGCTTCTGTCGTGCCATGGTTTTTGCATATTTTGTAGGTCACCGGTCTTTTCAAGGCATCTAGTGAAGTGCTCCCATACTCGTGAGGTTTTTGTCCGGGGTTTCTCTTGTTTTGTCGCTTCTATTTTCTTCCGTATTTGTTGTTGATCCGCCATCTCTCACAGCAAGATGCGCGTCAGTAACGTGATACGTCATGAAAACCGAGGGCACTTATTGGCTAATTTCTTCTTCTACGGCCCCACTGGTAGATCAGTGGCTCATTACTGCCACACACTGGCGGCAAATTTAACAGATTGTAACCGATGTCAGATTGTGGTAAAAAATAGACTTTATGCGGTAAAATATGATTATTAAACAACTAATCGATGACTAAAAAAGTTGTTAACTATTTTAATAATCGATTATAATCGATTAAATCGATTAGTTGTTTCAGCTCTAGCGCTAACGCACAGATCTTAGGGAAGTTTACGAGGACTGTGAGGAATAGACATCTTTGGAACGACTTGTAGAAAGACTTAAGCAGCATCGCTTCAATCGCCACAAAAACAAGCTACATCCAAGCTTAAAGGATGTCTATGATAGAGGTGGCCGAGACGTAGCCTGGCCTGCCAGACTCATCCTCTGAGTTTGCAGACCCAATGCTTCCCATAAGGAAGCATGGGGCTGGCTGGTCAGGCTAGCCGAGATCGCTCCCACAACCCCCTTAAACCACCATTGAGTAATCTTTTGTGCAAAACGAACAGTGTTGGGAGTAATGCGGCACAAAAATAATTAATTACTGTAATGCATTGCTTTTTGCTGTAATGTGGTAATGTAAGACATTACAGGGAAAGAAAATGGTAATATTTACTCGGTACAATTGTCAGTAACGCGGTAATTACAAAGCATTTTTAAACCCAGAATCAAGATGTGGGTTTCCTAAAAATTCTAATTGTGGGAAGCCTGAAAAAAGATCCAGTATCCACATATATGACGTCATTTATGGACTCAGCTTTGCGAGCATTCTATGAGCAGAGAGGACGCAGCGGTAATGGCTCAAATACTCAGCTGTGTTCTGCATGCGGCCGCTGTTATATTCACAAAATCGCTCCACCAAAACAAAATAATTTGTTTGCGATCGTTTATATCAGTTCATAATCTCTGGTACTTCATGTACTTTTCAGCTGAGTTCATAATCTGTGCCCCGGTGATTTCAACTCATTGCTGCTGCAGCGCAGCACATATTAAGCTTTTTTTTTTATGTGTTCGGTAGATCCCTTTGGCTGATTAGTTAGAAGGTAGGAAATCTAGGAAACAGTTTTTCTGGATGACGGAGAAAACATGCAGCATGCAGGAAGGTTAGAGAGAGAAAGGGCCGGAAATTATTCAAATAAAATCAAGAAAACAAAACAAAGTGCTTGAAAAGAAAAAAGTAGGTAGATTTATCCCCAATACACATTTTTACCAGTGAAAAGCAAAAATATGTAGGCATTTAATATTTATACATGTGATCGAATCAGATCACCCCAGAAGTCAGTCCCACATCCAGGGCCGTATCAAGGCATTTGGGGACCAAGGCAAATACCACCACCTCACTCCCTGCTCAGATGGCCCTATAAGATGGCAGCGTGCTGAGAGTGCAGATTGTTGTTGCTTTTATTTAATAAACAATCATTTTAAAGCACTGTTATCATATCTGACTGTTTTTAACAGCAATCCTAGCTCAGACACCACATCACCTTCCACATGTATGTCATGAGCTCATTGAGCGTCAGATTACTAGATTCATACTGAAGTTGTATTGGTGAAAGTAACTTTAAGTAATGCAAAAGTAGTGTAATGCCTTACATTTTTAAATCAGTAATATTGTAATGTACTGAATTACTTTAAAATGAGGGTAACAAGTAATAAATAATGCATTACAGTTTTGAAGTATCTTGTCCAACACTGAAAACGAATGATCGCACCACCTTACCGCCACAGGCTGACACTTCTGAACGACTAAATGCCACCAGCTTTGTAATGCTGAGGTGGCACCATTGTCTTATGAAAGAGACTTCTGAGAGTTAATGGAGTTTTAAGCAGTTATGTTGCACAATGTAAAGCACTCAGAAAATGTGCCGGTGACAACTCTCACAAACTGATATATGACATTTTAGACCAATATATGTAAAATTGTAAAATTGAGAGTGAGACGGACAGCCTCTCCACAGTGACTCAAGATTGAGATGGATTTTTGAAATGTTATCAATAAAAAATGATCAGAGTAGTTCAAAAATATTTGGAATTCAATGTCAAGGCTCATCACTACGGCTGCATCTATGTTTTATGGATGAAGCACATGAAAGGCATTAAATCAATAAAAGATGAAGACTGCTGAATGAAAATAACATCAGGTGCAAGTTTTTGTTAAGTTGGTAGACTATTAAGCAACTAAGCTTCTACAGTTTTGCACTAAATTCCTGCCTTAATCTAGAGATTGCTAGTGGAAAACAGCTTTTCCTAAACCAAGACTTATTTTAGCTAATTCTGTCTTTGCAGTAAAAATTCTCATGAAATTTTTCATATGCCTGACCATTATACAGTTTCATAAATGGAAACAGTAGTGCCAAGCAGAATGAACTGGCACACTGGTATTTCCAATTAACTGACACTACAGAAAAGGTTTGCCAAACAACTTAAAATGACAGAAGTATTTCACACAGCCAGCTGTCTGATTTTCCTGGGCGTGCTTTGGGATTGTTCATTTTTTAAACCCTGTATCCTACTGTGTAATACTAATAAATGTAGTCCAAACCATGGCACATGGGTCATTAAAATGTTCAAGCTGAGGTGTCCTTTGATGATCCATCAGCTTTTTTAATGACTCATTTTTGTGCACTGATTCTCAGATGTACAACCCCAAGCTTAAAACCTGAACACGACTGCCAACATGAGTAAGTTTTACATCATCATCACTTTTTCTTTCTTCTAGACATGCCGGAGGACCTGAGAAAATGCTGCTACGGGTACTGCATCGACTTGCTGGAGAAACTTGCAGAAGACATGGGCTTTACCTTTGACCTTTATATTGTGGGAGACGGAAAGTACGGGGCTCTGAGTGGGACTGGACGCTGGACTGGGCTCGTGGGGGACCTGCTGAGTGGAATTGCTGACATGGCCGTCACCTCTTTCTCCATCAACTCTGCCAGGAGCAGAGTCATTGATTTTACCTCACCCTTCTACTCCACCAGCCTTGGCATTCTGGTAAAATTACTTTATGTGGAGTTTTTGAGTTTGATGTTTTTATCACAGTAAGATAAATAATGTCTATCTTAAAACATATCAATTGCCCAAAAAGCGTCCTACAAATTTCTAACAATATGTCTCATTTTCAATAATTTCTTGTACCAATATCAGTGTTTGTCAGTTATTTTCTGTCACTCACTACTCAGAGGGAAAAATATACGTTTTGTGCTTACTAGCCCTGGTTCCTATGGTATATAAACATTGTGTCATTAAAAGACTGAAAAACAATACTGATTATTTTAATGCCGATATCCGCCGATAATAATGGCAGGCCAATATCGAACATCCCTAGTTATGAGGTATTCAGGATGAACGGCAGTGTTACAACAATAATCAATGTATTGCCTTTACATACAAAAAGAGCTTTTGTTGTTTAACTTTCTTTTTGGAACTGATTACAGATAACATGCTTCATGATTTACAACTCATTGATCAGCCAGACCCAATGCTTCCTTATGGGAAGCATTGGGTCTGGGAACTCTCCTATTCAAATAACCCCCACCCCCTGAGAATTGTAACCGAGCCAATCAGCGCTGAGCAGCGTACGCCACACACCACAACGCTGAGTTTCTCATAAACAACGATGACAACATCTGAAACAGGGTTTGCTGCGGCTCTTTCCTCTGTTCTAAATTACTTGAACATGACTTTAAAAACACAAAAAGTAGAACCGCTAAAAACCTTTCTTCTAAAGAACGATGTTTGTGCCGTAGCCAGATGGCACTGTTTTTGACTGCAGCTAAAGAACTAGAGTCAAAGAGGAAGAGAGGAAGAGAGTCAACCCTCAACCGCCGCAGCAGTCGAGGGTTTTGCCGCTGGAAATGCTAACACTAACGTTAGCTAACCTTGCAACACTATAGATGGTTTTCTGTGTGGCTGTATGTGTTTATGGTTTCATGGAAAAGTCAGTGATTGTTCAGATGTTTATGATGCATATTAATGATTGTTTCAGGTGTTGTTGAGGTTTTGTGCACGCATGTGTATCTGCTAGTGTAGAAGGTGTTTTAGAGAACAATAGGTATACGCATGACCACTTCCCTCATAGCACCCTCAATAACAAGACTAGCTCCTTCATAGCACCTGCAGAAAAACATTTCTGGAGCCACCACTGGCTAGTCCCGCCCCTCATGTGCCTCTCTGCCTGTGAGTAACCAGACTAGCTCTATGTGTAGAAATAAACAGAGGACAAGTCTGGCAGGCCAGGCTATGTTTTAAAAGCTTGATAGGTATTTTTGTTATTTTTATATAACGTTTGATTGATCATTGACTTTATAGAGGTTCCTTCATCTTATAGCTCTCAACCCACAAAATAAACCTGGTATATACAGTACGTGTGACCCAAGCTATTGCTTATTGAACTATAAAATCATTGCAAATAAGGTCATTAGACAAATGGCATAATGAAAACACACAGCTTTAACAAAAAATATACTATTTCAAATGATTTGTCACATTTGTTTGTTTTTTTACAACTGTCACACGAGAAGGACTGTAAAAATTACTTCATCTTTAGTTCTTTCCCTGGCCAGTACTGGTCAGCCAATCTTGGTTGAGCATTGATTCCCAATTTTTGCTACGTTTGTTTCGTGTTTCCTATCAGAATTCATTTCTTGTTGTTCTTCGTCTAACACAGTAAGAGGAGCTTGTTTTTGCCTTAACTGACATGTTTTGATGTATCCTGCTACTTCGTCAGAGTTATTCCGATGTTGGTGGCATCACTTCCATTTACCTGCAGGAAGCAGAGGACAATATTGCCCACTTCTGCCCACACCTTCTCCAATGATCACTATCTCCCATGAGTGTGTGAACTCCTTTGTCCCTGTTCGTGGTCTTGGATACGCATCTCCTTATCCCAATCACTTCATTGATCCATCTTTTAAAGGAAACATGTCGAAGGCACACAAGAGCAGCAAAACCATCCATCCATCCATTTACATCCGCTTATCCGGAGTCGGGTCGCTGGAAGCAGCGGCCTAAGGCGAGAGGCCCAGACTTCCCTCTCCCAAGCCACTTGGGCCAGCTCCTCCAGTGGAATCCCAAGGCGATCCCTGGCCAGGTGAGAGACATAGTCCCTCCACCATGTCCTGGGTCTGCCTTTAGGTCTCCTCTCGGTTGGATGTGCCCGGAAAACCTCACCAGGGAGGCGTCCAGGAGGCATCCTGACCAGATGCCCGAGCCACCTCAACTGGCTCCTCTCGATGTGGAGGAGCAGCGGGTCTACTCTGAGCCCCTCCCGAATGACCGAGCTTCTCACCCTATCTCTAAGCGAGAGCCCAGCCACTCTTTGGAGAAAACTCATTTCGGCCGCTTGTATCCGCGATCTCGTTCTTTCGGTCACTACCCAAAGCTCAGGACCATAGGTGAGGGTAGGAACGTAGATCAACCGGTAAATCGAGAGCTTCACCTTCTGACTCAGCTCTCTCTTCACCACGACAGACCGGTACAACGCCCGCATCACTGCAGATGCAGCACCAATCTGCCAATCTGCTCGATCTCACTCTCCAGTTTTCCCTCACTCGTGATCAAGACCCCGAGATACTTAAACTCCTCCACTTGGGGCAGGACCTCATCCCTGACCCGGAGGAGGCATTCTACCCTTTTCGAATCAAGACCATGGTCTCAGATTTAGAGGAGCTGATCCTCATCCCAGCTGCTTCACCCTCGGCTGCGAACCGCTCCAGCGAAAGCTGAAGATCACGTTCTGATGAAGACTATAGGACCACATCATCTGCAAAAAGCAGCAAAACAAGAAGCAGAAAGCGCAATTAAAAAAATCTGCTATGACAGACCACTGTACATGGAAAAAAATTGCATAATAGACTGGGACAGCACAAGGATCATAAACACAGAGCAACATATATTCAAAAGATGGGTCAAAGAAGTGATCAAGATAGGCTGTGGATCCAGGACCATGAACAGGAATGAAGGACTCATGGAACATGGTGATCAATAGAGAAGGAGCAGGCAATAGAGGGCGATATTGTCCTCTGCTGTCAGCAGATAAACAGTAACGAAGCCACTAACATCGGAGAAAGCTTTGACGAAGGCGGCAATAGATGTCGAAACATGTCGGCTAAGGTAAAAACAAGCTCCTCTTACTCTGTGTTAGAAGAACCACAAAAAATTCATATTGATTCCCAACATACAGCTGTAATGCATGACTGTTCTACATGAATGGATGTTTCAGCATTAAGTTTAAATAATTCTCAAAGGTGCTTATTGTGATTTATTTTTATAATAATAAATTATGTTTTCAAGTCTCCATTATCGGTCACCTTGTGACAACTTTCCAGAAATATTCCATGACTAAATCTTCACATATATGGCTACAAATTAGCATTAACATTACATTATCAGTTTATTGCAAAGTTGCAAGCACAACAAATACGACATTCCTTCTCTGGACGCCTTTGTTAATGTATGTTCTCTTTTTCACACCAATGAAATGACCTTTAGTCATTCATCTGCAACATCATAACAGGCCATGTTCTGCAGTGCACTGCTTACACATGTGAAACTGACATTACAAAGTCAATAACGTGATAACAGCCACCATCTTGGCCCTGGGACGTCCTCCCAAAGCAGTATAAAGGACTATGAGTGTTGGGTCAACCCCAACACCACTTTGGTCATTTCACACTTCAGTCATTTCCAAAAGTGTTTTATGAAAGGGGCTTGAAGATGTGGCACAGCCAGCCTTTAGTGTCTCTTTGCATGACTTTTGGTATGAGGCAAGAGATCCTGCTTTTGTTAATTTTATTTGCAAATGTTTAAATTTGGCATGCCCATTTAAAAAGTTTAAACTGAACTTGCTTTAAGAAGTACAATGAAAAAGGACTCAATGTGAATGTGAGAAAATCATGATTTAAATGATGCAGGATAATGTTTTGCCCTGAGCAAACAGTGTAAACAGCACAAGATGTGATCAATATTAAGAGATATTCTATCAAGAGTTGTTTACACAGTTTTGCATTAAATAAACAAAATGTATTCAAATGAGTTCATTCAGATCATCTCATTAACTTTGTTTGGATTTTCAGGTTCGAAGCCACGACACCGCAGCCCCTATTGGAGCCTTCATGTGGCCTCTCCATTGGTCCATGTGGGTGGGAATTTTTGTCACTCTTCATCTCACTGCACTCTTTCTCACCTTGTATGAGTGGAACAGCCCCTTCGGGATGACCCCCCATGGCAGGAACAGGCTGCGTGTCTTCTCCTACTCATCTGCCCTCAATCTCTGCTACGCAATACTGTTTGGACGCACTGTTGCCACCAAGGTACAGTTAGTTTTATTTCTGTAGCAGGCTGGCACCACGCAGAGTGCGTTGCAAAAGAGAGAGGAGAGGAGATGCCCAGCACAAATAGCAAAGGAAAGTTAAAAGAAAAGGAAATTATCACAGCAGTGAAAAGATGGATAGGGTTGAGGTTAAGAGGTGAGGCGGTGATAAAGTAGAGAGGTGCAGGCGGATAATGCACATACAAGGAAAGAAAGGGGATATGAGGGGGATGGATGAAGGTAGGAAGAATTGGAATGGTTAGAGGTTAACTCCCAAAAGTAGTCCGAGATGAAGGTAAAAGCACGATGGTAGATGGAAAAGGGCCAGTAAGTGGTACCGAGGTGTTAAAAATGGAGGTAATCAGAGGACTGACAAAAGAAAATGTAAGATAAGGTCGAAAGGGTAAGTGTAGAGATGAGGAAGGGAACTGCTCGAGGGTGATGCTGAGGTAAAAACGTAGAGGAAGATATAAAGATGTAGCCTTTAAAGTTTAAGAAGTCTTTTTTTATCTTAAATATGGAACATATTATTAAAAACATCCTTCCAGTATAAAACAAGTATGTCATTTTTCTAATGATTTGTTGACATAAATAAATGAAGTTATTAAATGTACCTTTGCATTAACAGCATTCCTCTTGCAGGTGTCAGCTTTGACAGGCTGTGTCACACCCGCGGTCTCATTGGCACAAACATCTAACCACAACAGAGCTGAATAATGAATTTCTTTTCTGACGTCTTTGTTTTTTATCGAGCAACACAGTGTTCCAGATTTTATCATCATGTCAACTTATGCTTGTTTTTGAAATATTCAAGCAGCGGTGTCATTTCCTCAAATTACGCTTGTCCTTTCTGCCAGAGAGCAAGTTGTTGTTGCTTCATTTTTAAAATGCACAATCACATTTTGCCCATAAAGTGGGCTGCAAAAACACTTTAAGTGGAAGGTGAAAGACTGTCCCATAGCTGAAAGGTCACAGGCTTGATCTTTGCAAGAGGCAATGTGTCAGTTAACAGTTTTGTTCATTAGCAGCCTGTGACCTGTTAAAATGTCCTTCAGCAACTCTCTGAACCACTGGGTGCTGAGTCAGAGCCAAACTATGATGCTTTTGCAGACTGTGTGTAGGGCATGGCAAGTCAGTGCCTTCCTAGTAAAGTTCAGATTTAGTATTTGATGTAACATATTAAGACATCCATTAGCAACACCCAATTTATTTTCTCGGGGGTAATGTGGAGCTGGGTAGCAGCTGCCACGGCAGGGCTAACACACAGTAATGTTAACAATTTCATTTCTTGCTCAATGAGCAACCGTGTAATACGTATTCTTTTTAAAATACGATTTTCAACCCCTATCGCCTGCATTCGCCGCAGAAAGGATATCGACAGGAAAACAAGTGAGTCAGGCAAAGCCAGTCTCTTCTACGTCACAGGGAAAAATTTGGCTTTGCCTACCTTGGCTTGTGACCATGGAGGGCTGCACTGATTTTACAGCCAGTGCACATATCTGTTAGAAGAAGCTAAATATTAGCATTAGCCCTTCCATGTTGTTGAAGTGATCGGGTTTGGATTTGTTGGCTTAACCCTTTGATGCATAATGGTCACTACAGTGGACAGGTACTCAAATTTGTTATGCATTTGTTTTTGCTATTAAGCACAGCTGTTGAAGACTTTATTGCATTTGAGCCCCTCCATTTGGACTTCAGTAAGCCAAGCCAACATTTTTCATGTTCTGAATGCACGTTGTCCGCTGAGGTGGACATGTAATAAATTATTTGTACATTATAAAATTTTACAAAAAATATTTGTTGAAATTTGTTTCATTCACACCTAAAGACGAATGAAAAAATTGTTTAAAAAAATCATGGTTTAAAAGGGTTAATACACCAGTGTTGCAATTTTAATCCTAGAATAAAGGTTTTATTCTGAGTTTGGTAACAAATGCAGAAGAAAAGTCACATTGCTGTTAGCCAATCAGAGTTGAGGCGTTTACATATGATGATTATTAATGAGCATGACTAATTCTGTCGACTAATCATGTAATTTTTTCACTTGTGCAGCAAATTTCTACCCCCTTCAAGTGACAAAGTGCAGTTTTACCATTAATCTCGGAAGACATCTATTGAAATGTTGATGAAAATGAATTAAACGATGCCCAGTTGTCGAAAAATATTGGTGGCTTTGTAACATGTAACCAGAGGTGGAAAGAGCACTAAAAGTTTCTACTTAAGTACGAGTACCAATACGTCGATGATGTTTTTACTCAAGAACAAATTTTCATCTACATTTTTACTCAAGTAAAAGTAAAAAGTATCGTAACATAAAATGTTCTCAAAGTAAAAGTTACTTAGTTACTTTTTTGTCAGTGTATAGCTACATAAGTAGTCCAAAATCACAATGCCAGCTCAGAGCACGCCCGCGTGTATGCTCGTGTGTACGCACACACACAACCACATACACACACACACACACACACACACACACACACACAGAGTTTGATGGAGGGGTTTTGATCCATTCAGTGAGAACAGGAGGTACACATTGATTGGATGAGGTTTTTCCAGGAAAGTACGTTTCAAATGTGATTAAAATTATTCTTTATTTTGAAATATAAAATTATTTCTAGATGTCATCAGTATGTGAGTTATCTTGATGTTTTCATGGCAAACCTCTGAGACTGTGCTCTAACCTGTCACATAAAAGCCAAATGAAATCCAAACCGTATGAGAGCTGCTAACGTTGGCCCTGTCCTACTTCACCCCTACATCACAGTCCCTTTATTCGTGTCCATCTTAGAGTTCCTCTCTGAATGTCATGCTTATTTAGAGCAGCAGATTTTTAAAGTTAGCAGAGTTCATCCTTGGTAGTGGGTTCACTCACTCATTTAACCCTTAACCACTGAAATCAGTTTGTTCATTCCAATCTTTCTAAATAATCTTCCAATCATCCAACTGGAATCCTTACGCATCCTGTCAGAATACGCCTTGGGCGCCCAGGTGTTACTAGAACTAACTGTATCTCCTCACCTCAGAGCGTGAATCTCCAAACTGTGAAGGTTGGCGTCCAAACATGAACTTTAAATTTTATTCATGTATTTATCTCCTCTTTTAGCACACTTTTAACGTGTTTTAAAAGACTATGTTGCACCTCTCAAAACAAAGATACAGTAAATCCTCTAATACAGGCCCGGGCCTGTATTTGACTCAAGCTCATCAAGCTCCAGGCCTTTACTGGAAGGAGGGCCAGAATTAGAGGCAGGCCTCAATTTCTATTTGAGCAAAATGAACTAATGGTTCGCTGGAGTTTTTGACAATTAAAATTGCGCCCACATTTTCAAAGTTAAACACATTTCTTTTAACAACGGTAGTTTCTGCTTCAGCCCCCCCCCCCCCCCCCGCGCGCGCAGCGGCCACAAACTCACTGATGCACCTGCAGCCTCTCAGAGTTCCTGCTGCTCTAAACATTAAAATAATTATTTCATTTTCTGTTCCTCACTTCTGATTACCTTCAATGGTGTCTGTTGCAACCACCAGGTACAAAAACTGACTTGTTTTTATTTGACTATTTTTCTGTCCTGTCTCTGTTTATTATCTTCCTGCATTTCCTCTCAATCCTAAAGAAAAACTGCTACCTGGGTTCATATATATTCACCTCATGAGTTACCTTTGAACTGCAGTTCTAAAAGATCTACTGACCGCAAAAACAGCGGAGTGCTTGCCGGCCGTATCAGTTAGGTGCGTCACCGAGGACAAAACAGGTAATGCGCCCTGGTCCGCAGCAGCGAAACGCATCAGGCACAAATAAAAGAATAAAAGACAGAAAACATTAAAGGAAATGAGCCGACATGAACGATCGCGTGTTAAATTTGTTTTTGAGGTGGCGACACCTGATTTGATAATGTTACTGTGGCCGTGCTCAGGACGCAGATGTCTGGAGCGCGTCAACAATCAGAGCTTTGCATGCGCAGCTGGTTAAGGTTAGGATGGGGGTGAGGGGAATGTTAAATATCAAGAGGGTAAACGTCACAATTTGGTTAAATGTACGTTTTATGGCGGGTGTCAGTACCGACGGTCTGGCACAGCGCGTTGCCTCCCGACGCGCAGGAGCTTGTCACCTGCTGACAGCAGACTGCTGTCTTTTCCGTGGACTGCATCTTGCCGGTCATTATCACGTGACAGCGACTAGTCGATGACAGGCATAAAAAGTAACTATAGAGCGGTGAAGTCGACTAGTGACTAGTTCATACAACCCTACTGCTCCCCAGAGTGTTCTGCAGCATAATCAGAACGTTCTCTTTGAACTTGATATCAAATTTTCGCCTCCTCTTCGTCTTCGCACGGTTAAAGTTACCCTCGCGGTCTATCACTAGCAAATCAAAAGTGAGACAGTCGACACAACCGCCCCCCGTACTTGCTTGTTACCACATTCCAACCGGCCACAATAAAAAAAATGGCCATTATTCACCTCCGCCGACTCCGACACCGGCCAAAATATGATACCCGGCAGCTAATTAAATACAGGCTAATATTAGAGGATTTACGGTAGGTACAATATAAGACACAATTGAGGCGTCATTATTTACGAAATATAAGTTATTTTCTTGAGCCATTACTTCAAACAAGCCGCAGAAGCGGCGGTCACGTAACGTCTTTGGGATGTTCTTGCTGTGTTTAGTTTCAAACTGCATTTTTGGTTCTTTTTAAAAACACAGACAAGGTTTCTTTATTGCCTTGCTGACGGTTTCGTTTACCGGCTGTAAACTTCCTCAGAGCTGACACTGATTGTGGCGTCACTTCCTACTCCGTTTATCTGAGGGCAGCAGAGGATGTTGTCGCCCTCTGCTGCCCGCTCTCTCTTCACCATCAGCGTCAGCTCTGAGGAAGTTTACAGCCGGTAAACAAAACCGTCAGCAAGGCAATTAAGAAAGCTTTTCTGTGTTTCAAAAAATAACCAAAAATGCAGTTTGGTCACGTAACGTCACGTGACATGGGAGATAATGTTATATTTTATACGTGTTAGTTTCAGTATAAATATATAACAAGCCTTTTACTTTTTAAATTGTGTATATACTGTATTTGTTAAATTAAATATGTAAGCGAGTTACTACCCGTTAGCAACCGAAGCTGCAACTACTAAGCTACTAACCAACCATAGTTAACTTCTTTGGACATAAAAAATATATATATTTTAGATATCAGCCCGATAGCTACGATTAGTTGACTTACATTCAAACTTGAAATTTGCACCGAAGCAGCTGCCGGCTTCTGATCAGCCATCCTTTTGAAAATACCACAGTGTATTCTGGGAAATGTTTGACCAGGGCTAGGCTACAAGACAACTCCTGTGTATCTTGCTCAGCTAGCTAAACAGCTAAAAAATGGAGGACACATGCCTCAGTAGAACATACACATTGGAACACGCCTTGGTGGTTCCTGATGACGTATCACCTAGGCAACCTGGGCGGGACCAAGACATCAAGGAGAAACACCCCTAGTGATAGTAACTTTGCAACATGGCTGAACGCTTTCTGTTAGCCAATCATTAGCAAGGTGTGTGCATATCATTAATAATAATGAGTAATCCTGCTGTTTTCAGCCCACCTCTGCACCAGCAAACTAATGCATCTCAGAACAGGAGCACCATAGATTTTTTTTCATTGACTCATAAGGTTAAGAGAACACTGCAAATATATTGAATAAATTAGTAAACCACACCTTAAAATATTAATTTGACTTATTTTTTTAAAACATACTTTATTTCACGTTTTGTATTTTCTCTGAAACATATTCTGTCATCAAAGATATGAGTTTTTCTTTCTCTTTTCCAAAACTGTAGCATTTTTAGGGTTTGCCGTCTGTGTCACGAACACCATTTTTAAATTTTGTAGTTGTTTTTGTGTTTTACATAGTGGAGCAACAGCAGGTTACACATTTACTTGTTTACAAGCAGCCCACACGCTGTATAATTTTTATTTCCCCGCTGAGTAAAACGCAGCTGTGAATGCTATCGGAGTTTAGTTTCACATTAACAACCCCGTTCTTTTTTGGTTGTACACTCCCAGCAACCCTCTCAAAAATAACTGTGATAGTGTTGTATTGAGCCAACAAATCATCTAATCCAACAAGCTCTTTTTCTTCTGAAAAGCAAACACATAAACACATATGTAGGCTAAGCTGTCAGAAACTGACAGTGTTAGAGTGAATTAGGTGTCTATTTTGATTCCTGCTTGATGAGCCTTTTGCCGAATAATACTTAAATTATGCTACATTCATATTCTGAGAAGATGCTGACAATTGGCTCTAGAAAACATCTTTGAAGACTTATTATTTAAGTGTGTTTGACTTCAGGGGCAAAAACAGGACCTCTGATTCTTACCTCTTCTGTGGTGAAAAGATGAACACTTTATTAAAGTTGAATAATAGTTCAATTCAATTCAATTCAAGTTTATTTATATGGCGCCAAATCACGACAAGTCGTCTCAAGGCACTTCACATAATAAACATTCCAATTCACAGATCATTAAGCCAATCAGAAATAATGTTTCCTATATAAGGAACCCAGCAAATTGCATCAAGTCACTGACTAGTGTCAGTGAATCCTCATACTAAGCAAGCATGCAGCGACAGTGGAGAGGAAAACTCCCTTTTAACAGGAAGAAACCTCCGGAGAATCCTGGCTCAGTATAAGCAGCCATCCTCCACGACTCACTGGGGATTGAGAAGACAGAGCGCACACACACACACACACACACACACACACACACACACACACACACACACACACACACACACACACACACACACACACACACACACACACACACACACACACACACACACACACACACACACAAAGACAAGTAATGTGTCTATAGTTACATTGTGATGTCTTAGTAAATATTGTATTTGGTGAAAGATAAACTTTATTGTATTTATCCTAGTGCTCATAATACTCCACCCCCGTCATTCCCATTTTTAATGAAGTACCCAAATTTTCCCGAGTGTTCACCACACTTACAACTCATCTGTAATGGTGGGTTGATTGTTTAATTAATGTCTCATTTAGGGCTGCAACTAACGATTATTTTCATAATCGATTAATCTGTCGATTATTTTTTCGATTAATCGATTAATCGGTTTGTTATTGTTTAGCTATTTAACCTATACAAGTGATGGATGCATTTCAGTTAAGAACAAAAAAACATAAGAGAATTGTGCAGTTGACTGCAATCTATTTAATGAGACTCTCATTATTCTCAAGCTTTTAAAACACTGGAAACAAAAATTTTAATTGGTTAAATCCTGGAATGATTACAGTTTTCAGGTGGACTCATTCCCCTAAGGAGACAATTTAATGGAGAGAAGTGTTTGTGCACAAATGCACTTTGTTGGATTTTATTCTTAGCATTTGTATTTTTTGCTCACTTGATTAAGATAATTATTTGAGTATTAGTAGGATTTGCAGAGGAAGAGAAAGAGATTCAGTGGCAAGCAAAACATTTTTTCAAATATTTGAATTGATCCTTTATGTTTTCTTTACTTTATCATAAATAACTCTTTATGTTAATCTTATTCATGTTATTTATGAAAGATATATGGAGTTTCCCCCTTTCAGGAATTGTGTAAGTTTTTAGACATCCGTAAAGTAATGGTCTTAATTTGTGCTGTGATGTATACAGTGTCTTTTCGTTTCTTTTTTTTTTATGCTGAACCTGTCCCGTAGATTAAAACCCCATGCAATTTGAATTGAGTGTCTTATAAACCAATAGTGTTAGTCAGGGCTGAGGTCCTGCCCCAAGTGGAGGAGTTAAAGTATCTGGGGGTCTTGTTCACGAGTGAGGGAAAGCTGGAGCGTGAGAGCGATAGGTGGATTGGTGCTGCATCTGCAGTGATGCGGGCGTTGTACCGGTCTGTTGTGGTGAAGAGAGAGCTGAGTCAGAAGGCATAGCTCTCGATTTACCGGTCGATCTACGTTCCTACCCTCACCTATGATCATGAGCTTTGGGTAGTGACCGAAAGAACGAGATCGAGATCGCGGATACAAATGAGTTTTCTCTGCAGAGTGGTTGGGCTCTCCCTTAGAGAGTGAGAAGCTCGGTCATCCGGGAGGGGCTCGGAGTAGATTTGCTGCTCCTCCACATCAAGAGGAGCCAGTTGAGGTGGCTCGGGCATCTGGTCAGGATGCCTCCTGGACGCCTCCCTGGTGAGGTTTTCCCGGGCACGTCCAACCGGGAGGAGGCCTAAAGGTAGACCCAGGACATGTTGGAAGGACTATGTCTCTCACCTAGCCAGGGAACGCCTCGGGATTCCCCCGGAGGAGCTGGCCCAAGTGGCTGGGGTGAGGGAAGTCTGGGCCTCTCGCTTTAGGCTACTGCCCCCGCGACCCGACTCCGGATAAGCAGATGAAAATGGATGGATGGATGGATGGATGGATGGATGGGTGGATGGATGGATGGATGGTGTTAGTCATCTGCTTACCTATAGATGTCAGCCACATTGTGCACGTGCGTTTTCAGGCGTAGCTAGACAGATGCAGAGTTGGCGACCATTCTTGTGGACAAATGATTCTTCAAAACAAATAAATATCAATCAATAGCATAACCTGGTGATAATAATTGTAAAACTATGTGTTTTACCTCTGTTTTCTGGTTAAAGGTGCACATTCATGAATGAGACACATTACTTCCAGCTATAATTACGGAATTAGGGAGATGGGCTTAAGGTGCAATGCATTTTTCTGCCTTCTAGACGATGCCCTCTGACCAAAAATCCTCTGGATTTGTGCTTTAAGAAAACCTTTTTCTTGGTGAATGTACTTATGTGAGAAAGTATTATTGCTCCCTATAGTGTTATTCTGTTTTCTTACATTTTTTGGTCAATCTTAAATGTTAAATACATTTTTATATCAGACAACAACAACTGACTTAACTGCTATTTTCAGCTTGAATGGCTTGTTTAAAATTGAAGGTAAGACTTGAAGGTAAACATTCTCCTTAAGGATTTTTTTCAAGAAGGCAAAGTTAATCGCTTCATCAACAATGGCAAGTGGTTCTGGTCTGGAAGCAGCAAGGCAGCCCCAGTCTCGGGGCCCTTGTGGCCCCAAACAAACGCCTGCCCTGCCTGTCGGCACGCAGGACCACTGGTTGTCTGAGAGGTTCCATTGATGTGATTTCTTAACTCTGTAGTTCTGTTTTTTTTTCTTGCCATGTGATTTAAATAATCATTTGACAGTTTTATTTTGTATTATTGGGTTACCATGGGACGGATAATAAAACGTGTTTGTTAATAGATGGAGAAAAACATTTTGACAGTATTGTTTCTTTTCCCTTCAGACTCCTAAATGCTGGACTGGGCGCTTCCTGATGAACCTTTGGGCTATTTTCTGCTTACTGGTTCTGTCCAGCTACACTGCCAACCTTGCTGCAGTCATGGTCGGAGAGAAGACATTCGAGCAGGTTTTGGGAATTCACGACGAGAAGGTTCGAACTCATGCAAGGACATAAATGTGCTGCTAAAGGAATGTCAACTTTCCACAAGCATGCACAACTAATCTCACACAAGGCCAAGCTAATGAGCAACAAGCAGACTTATTAGTGAGGGATTACCACATTTCAAATCACTAAATTGTTTTGGGAGTTCAAGGCTACCATGAATTTAATCTGATCTGCATCATTTCTCTGCTTATTTCCATTTCCACCCTTTTTTCCCTCCTCCGTCGCCTTCCTGTCTCACTCCCCTAGCTGCACCATCCCTCTCTGGGCTTTCGCTTTGGGACGGTGAGGGAGAGCAGTGCAGAGGATTACATGAAGAAGAGTTTCCCAGAGATGCACGACTACATGAGACGCTTCAACCAGCCCACTACCCCAGCGGGTGTACACATGTTGAAGTAAGGCACGAGCACATCCGTGTGTAGAAAGTGTAATTTGCACCTGTTTACTGTAGCCGACATGGAATTTGAAACTGAACAATCTAGTCACGTTTGCATCCGTGGTTTTCTGTTTTCTCAGTGCTCCCATTCTCCCAAGAGAAACAGCAAGAGCAAACACAACTAATTTACATCTGTCCGAAACAATTTTAGCGCAGAACCATGTAATATTTAGGAACTAAACTATTTGCATGAAGATTTTGGTTTTATCCAACAAATTCATTAGGAATTTCTAAATGAGCAGAAAAGATTTTTACATTCGTATTTAAGTAAGTTTTGCATTGCAGATATCTTTTGGTCTAACACCAAGTATTATTACAATGAAAGCATTACTTGACATTTTCTTATTAAAGTAAACACTAGTTTGCAAACACATCAAATTCTTATTTGGATCTTGGCACGTTTCTGATCACGCTTTAAGTGAGATAAAGGAAGGCAACCATTTCATTGGCAAAATCTCAGAAATTTAAGGAGGAAAATTATTTTCCTATTTGAAACAGAGTACGAATGAGCACCAGGGATAGACTGATGCAATTACCGCTGAGGATGAATGGTTTAATAGGATGTTGAATAGGGACAGACAGCAGACGAAAGCAAGCTGGCAAGGCATGATTATTTTCAAAGAGCATTTAATTCACGAGAGCTGGTGAAATGCTTCACATGCGTCATTAAAAGCATAAAGGAGACAGAACACACGGTGCTAAAAACACACATTTTAAGGTTTCTGAGGTGAGCGACAGCTTATGTACTTAAAAATCAAATCTTTTGAAGTGGGGTTCTGTGGAGAAGAAGTCATGAACAGTCTTGTAGTAGACAGCTCTTCGAACAGCCTCATTTTGGAGAAATAAAGTTGAGTTCTGATCGGATTGATGAGCTAACAGCTAGTCAGTGCAAGTATAGTTTGAAAGTAATTTATAACTATTGCTAAGCTCTAATCTCCAACAAATAATTTTAGTTCAAACTGATGAAAAATTTATTGTTTTTATTGTGGTAAAACACAAGTTTCTGAAAGCTGCATTATGTCATATTTTTGTTCAAATAAACCATTTCTTAAATCTATCCAGTTTTTTTTATCTCCTGATCATACAATAGAACAGGGGTGTCAAACATGCGGCCCGTGGGCCGGATGCGGCCCGCAAACGGGTTAAATCCGGCCCGCGAGATGGTTGTGTAAACCTTATTTCCATACTTTACAATGTAGATTGAAAATAAACTTATCTTTGTGAACAAGTTTTCTCTGTAATAAGTTTAAATAAAACAAAGCTGCGCTCAAGGCTCACACAAGAACTTGAATCACATCCTGAAGTTGGCCGCCACTCAGGATCTGACTTCTGATATTGATGTGCTGGTGAAAGCTAAAAGATGTAAAGTAAAATGAGTCAAATAGACTTTAAGTGCTGCATGAAACGGATCTAGCCATGTGATCTGTAAGCTCTTTGAATCACTAAGGAATGTTTTTTTTATTGATTGATTTTTAAATTTTTTCAAATTTTCAAGTACACTTCAGGTGTCGTACTTGTACTATTTTGGACACACTGAAGTTTTTTTTTAATTTACCGGTCCGGCCCACTTGGGACTAGATTTCCCTCAATGTGGCCCCTGAGCTAAAATGAGTTTGACACCCCTGCAATAGAATCTAAGTTTTGCCATAAATGCATGAAGATGCAATTTTCTTTTTTTTAAGAGTGTCGGGCTGCTAGAGCGCATGCCGTGACATGTGTTTGTGTTTGTGCGTTTATGAGGAGAAGCTGGAAATTTTCATTTAAAGATCCTGCCAGCAATTCATTCCTGGTTTTCTGCTTCTAACCCAGGGAACCAGGCAAGAACAGCCTCGAGGCCCGCTCCTCCTCCCATTTCTGACCAAGACAGGGCACCCAGGAATGAGCCTCCAGTATGCTAATTCCCACCTGGTCGTTCCTCCTCATGGTTCTGCCTGAGTTTGAGCGCTCAAAAGCCGCTCTTAAGGCTGATAAGTCCATCCAGGATCCATGCATTTTAGGCATCACGTCTTTCTGGTTTTGCCAAGAGAATTGCAACAGACCAGGACTTTGGCTTTTTTTAAGAACCTGGGTGGGGAGCGAGATAATCTCACATGGCAATCCGATTTTGCCTCACTGTTGTTAGGATAACTTTCCATGATCGCCTGCCGAATTTCCTTGGTTCTCCCAAGCTCTCCCTTACTCCTTCCATCTCTTCCACTCACCCAGCTTGTTCTGTGACTTGAGTTCAAAGCAATAGTAAATAATACTAAAAATAATTTGGTAAACAATAACCGGGTGAATGTCACTGGAGTGTGCATTTTACTGACTGCAGTTCCTCTAACGGCCACAAGGTACACTCTCTGCAGCACCCTCTGCAAACTCCACAGAGAAGCTTTAAAAACCTGTCCTGTCTTTCCTCTGAGAGCTTGCTGCTCTTTCTTTAATCTTAATTTTCATTTTGTAATAACTTGTATAATTATGGTAGATTTGCCCCAAGCTGGAGAAAACGTGAGGAATCCCAACGGGACACACACATATAGCAAATGCACTCTTAAATTTGATCCAATTTTAGATACATTTGGTCAGATTTGTCTCCTTTAAATGAAATTCTTGTACTTTTGCTTTATCTATAAAATAAGTTGATGATCAGTTCCAGCAGCCAATTGTTTTTCTCTATTCTGCAGATCACATGAAATGATGAAAGCAACCATTCCACACCTTTTTCCTCGCACCTGTACGACGAATATTCTTCTGTCTTTGACCTTTTTTATATAATTTATCTTAAGTTGCAAACACACACAACATTCTCTAACAGCTGTAAAAGCTTGATTCAAGAGCTTTTTAGTCGCAGGAACAGAGAACAAAAGACAAACAGAACAGGTTTTCTCTGGCTACGTATGAAGCAAAAGCACTCCCAGCTACAACCGCACTTCTCAGACGTAACACTCCATAAAGCAGTGGCAGAGATGCTGAGATAGTGCATGTGCTGACTTTGTGATACCAGTGGGAAGATACAAGGCTCTTGTTCAGAGAAAGAGGATGATGAAGGCGGCGTTTGTTTGCGTGCGAGGCGAAACAGAAGTGTAAGTCACAGCAGTGGAGAGAACCAAAGAGGGAATGTAAAAGACTGTGCTGGCAGAAATACTGACCCCAATACTACTATCAAATCTTAGAGGAAAAATAAATAAATAAATAAGCTCTTCTTTGGCTACGCATGCAGCTGCGCACACATGTAGAAAATAACTCCTAGCCAAGCACTCACTGTACAGCCTTGAAAGTGCTGTTCTGGCTGCAGACTTTCATGTTTTATATGCCTGCAAAAATGCAGGCATGCTCCCATTTTTTATTCCAAGGTTATGTATCAGATCACTTCTAACCCTATTTAGTCCTAGATGTAGTCTGAATCCACTCTTCCTTCCACCCCTTGCATTTGACAGGTCTAGACAGGGAAAAGCAGACTTCCCATCTTTGCAAGCATGCCAAAGTCTTTGTAAAGTCAAGCTTTTGTTTATCGGTTTACGTACTGAATAACAACAAGATTCATGCTATGTGATCAGACTGGTCTGGTATTCCCAGCGGACCAACTATATGTGCATGCTTTCCCCCGGTGCATGTATTCATTCTTATTTATCTGCCTTCCAGTTCTCCGTGTGTGTGGAGTTATTGCTTTGAATGTGAATTCTGATGTGTGTATCTTTTTATTATCATTGCGCGTCAGTGTATATTTTTCAGAGCCCTGCGTGCCATGCATCCTGAAACTTATCGGCAGTCAGCTGCGGTCAACAGCCCAGGAACAATCTATAATTGGGGGTCAGTTGGGGTCAAGTGGATCAATATCACTAGAAATTGAAGAGTCCTCTGCGGAGTGTATAATGTCTTATCAGTGTGCCACAGAGGCTGTTGGTTTGGGTAATGATGTATATGTTTACCTAGTGTATTAGAGCACAGTTAATCTAATCCTCCCTGCCATGACAGCCTCAAAATCTGGTCTGGGAAAAAGGTCTTGCGAAGCAGTTTAAATATAGGAAAAGTTAATCTAATATAGCTTCACATTTGCTTTTCTTCCAGATGAATATACTTCAATTAATCCTTCTTTGTTTCTGTCTTGCCGCGTGTGTCGGTGGTGAAGGACAGATCCTCCTGCCCTGGATGCATTCATCATGGATAAAGCCCTGCTGGACTTTGAGGTCTCCATCGACGCAGACTGCAAACTGCTCACAGTGGGGAAGCCTTTTGCCATTGAAGGTCTGCATGCTGTTAGACTCTCTCACACACACACACACACACACACACACACACACACACACACACACACACACACACACACACACACACACACACACACTTGTTTGTATGACTTTTAAGGAGTTTGTATTGACTTACAGGCAACTCGCAGCAGGAGCATTTTGGAAAATCTCGTTTTCCTTAGTCTTGATGTGTTGTTTGCTTTATTTTCTTTTTTTACATTTGTTTTGCTGTAACAAAACACCCAACAATCTTGTCTAAACCTACAAGCAAACAAAGCTGGAACTGAAAGAACATGACCAAAGACCAAAACTCATCACAATTAATTATTGTAGCATTTGCTCCTTTAGAAAATGCAACACGTGGGACTAGAGGCTCTCATATTTAAATTGTCCTTCATTCTACTGGTCTGCAGCATTCTCACTCACAGATATAGATCAAATGCTGTAGTTAGCAACATGACTGACAGCATGACAAGTATGTGAATTTATGATGCCCCAGGAAACACACACATCTATTAATAAAGAGACAATGTTCCGTGAGAAGACTGAAGTTGGTTTAAGAGAAGGCTATGATCAAATCTACAGCCAACAGGAAGCACCTAATGACCCACAGGGTTTTTTATGTGTTAGTCACTTCGCTGTGCTTGATGAATGTGTGGGGTTTCGTGTAAATGTGGACTTGTGCCATTCTTAAAGATGATGTTTTCCTTTTAGGCTCTCAGAGGGAGGACAGTTTTTCTAAAAGGAGGTATTTGCTCTTATTCTATCTGACAATCACTGTGCATCACAGCATGCACAGAAAAAAATGCAGCAAAGATGCTTCCATCAAACATTTTATGCTGCTGTCAAGTTTACATGATGAGCACAGAAATGTGCACTTGTTCCCCTCCTTCTCCTCTTCTTTTCAGACCTAAAACTACTGAATACCTACAATTATTCAAAAAGAACAGCTCCTTTAAGGGATAGGTCTTAGTCTTATCGTGATCTTTGGTGTGAATGAAAACGAAATTTTGTTTCTTTCTATTCACCCATCTTAAATGTGGTGTTCCCCAGGGCTCCGTGCTTGGTACTCTACTGTTCTCTTTTTGTTTGCTTCCTCTGGGTGCTATTTTTAGGAAATATGGTCTGGCTTTTCATTGTTACGCGGACAACTGTCAAATTTATGCACCAGTCAAAGGGGTGGCGGGTATGTTACAGTGTCTTGAGGAGGTAAAAGTGTGGATGACCTATAATTTTCTGAGCATAAATGAGTGCAAGACCAAAATTATCTTTTTTAAAGGTATAGCAATCGATGTTTCAAAGTTTCAGGAAAGAACTGCCCTCTCCATGTTGCACAACACTCTCCCAGCGCCTGTTTACAAGTATCTGCCGGCCGTAATGTGTAATAAGAGGCTCTGTGGGGAGAAGACTGGACCGCGTTAGCTTCTTCCTGATTGCCATGAGAGTGCGGGGGTGCACAGAGTACGCATACGCAGGAAGTGAAAACTAACCCAGGATTGGCTTCACCAGAAATTTACATTTTTGTGGACCAATGTTGACTTGATCCACCCGGAAGAAAAACATTGATTGCTATACCTTTAACCTAATGGCTCATTGGCTGTTTCTCCTTCTCTCTTGGATGCAATGCCGCCTTGTCCCAAATCATCTCAAACTTGGGGGTTAAGGTAGACTCGGAGCTGAAATTTGATAAGCAGGTAAATTGTGTGGTAAAATCCTGTGTAGCCCTCATTTACTCAATACCATTAAATAAATGGGCTTTGGGTTCTTTTTTTTTAGTGTAATCTCGTACGATATTCTTAAATTAACTTTTCTTTTGTTTCTGGGATCAATGAAGCTTATTCCTTAACAATGGCACTACACGCGAAAATGAACACTAGTGTCTACAGTGCAGTAAATCATATCATACACCATGTAAAGTAGAGCAATATAACCCTCCTTTAATTTACCAAACAATGAAAACAATAAAATAATAAAATGGCAGGTTTCAGTATTCAGGCAAAGCAAAACACCCACAGCAATTTACCCAGTGTACCCAGAATCCCCACATACACCGTATAAACCACCAGTGATAAAACAATTATAGTCCCAAACTAAACTTAAAGCCGGCAGAGATAAACCCTACCTTGCAGGCCTGTATTGCTCCAGTATAAATCCAAAACGATCTCCAAACCGAAAGTTCTTCACTCAACGAGCAAAAATAAATAAATAAACTCAGTACCTTGTGAAACGTGCAATTCCCACCAGATTACTCCAGGCAACAGGTTGTCTTCCGCTCCTTCAAAAGCACTCCGCTCTGAACGCAGTAGCCAAAGATGAGGAAGGTCCGTGATCTCCACGTGCTCCACAAGCTACTTGTTTTTAGCTTCCCACGTTGCCAGAGGTACTCAGAGTGACACGGGCACTCAGAGTGACTATCTGGGGTCTGTCTGTCGCTATCCAGTCCAGTAACGATCCTCTGCAGCTTGTTTAAGTTCCACCACTTTAGCGAAACGGCAGTCTACAGTAGTCCTTGTTAGCTAATGGCTGTGTTAGCCTCACTTTAACTCAATGCATGCATGGACGCAGTAAACAAAACACACAGTCCAGCAGACTCACGCTGAAACTTTACATGTTATGTCACTAGCTTACCGACACTATGACTTATCTTTTCAAAAAGTCAAAACACACTTATTACTAGTACCTAAAAACAAGCTAACTCTTCGGGATACTCCGTGTAACTCACGCACCACCACCATCTCTCCTCGCGCTCTCCCTTTCTCTTCCCTCTTTTTTTTCTTCTTCCCCACACTGTGTTACCTTCACAGACCATATCCCCGTAGGAAATTACAGTTCTCACAAGCAATTCACAATAAAAGAAAGAAAACTTATTTTAAACAATGCAAACATGTTTTTACTCATTTGACATGAACTTTGATCTTTTTAATATACAAGAAAATTGAACAAATGAATTTTACTCTTTGATATTTATACTCTTAGACTTTACTTATCTTTTACTACTTATGCATCTTTTTAACCCGGGTTACACCCTCCCCCCACTAAATGTCTGGTGTCCTCAACAGACTACCAAGGAACTACAAGAACTTGGGAAGTAGGATGACCCTTTTTTTTTTTTATACACTATGGCTCTTAGTCTTTGCCTATAGTGATAACAACCCCTCTATGTATAATAGTGATAGGCTGATCTTTAGCTTTTCCTGGCTCATCATAGGTTAAACGAACTACTGGTTTAATCGGTCACTTAGGCCTTAGTTTAGGAGTGTCACCCAATAGATTACGGTGTGTATCTGGTTTCTGAGTTTTGTCAGACCGGGCTGTTCTGTGATCAAGATCAGGTTCTGGGGCAGAATCTTCATCATCTTCTTCATTTTGGTCAGACACCTCCTGAATATCCACCATTTGGTCGGGCTCAGTCTCACTGTCCTGATTAACGTCTCCATCCTCCAGTGGCAGTTCCTCATTTTCACTGCTCTCATCAGAAGCAATTTCATCACTGACCTTGTCCTGGTCACTTGCACAATCCTCTTGTGACACTGCTTGGGATCTAAGAGCCTGTCTTAGTGCTTCTCTTACTCTTTCTTGAGAGTAGCCGTATCTCTGAGGCTCATAGTATTCACTCTCTGAGGACGAACCAGAATCCTGGGACAGCTGAGGGTCAGACACAACTGTGGCCTGCTTTGGTTTCTTGCCCTTTTGTTTTTGTCTGTCACAACAGTTATTGCCTTCTTCAAGGATTGGCTATTTCACATGTTGGCCAATGGGAAGGATGTGATCTCTGTGGATTGTTTTTAGACGACCACTTCCATTCTCCTTCTTCAGTTGGTAGACAGGGAGATTGGGCATTTTTCCAACAACTTGGTAAGGTATTGGACTCCATCTTGTTTGCAACTTGTGCTTCCCTTTGAGACCCCAATTCTTCAGTAGGACTCTGTCTCCTATTTCTAGAGACTGGAAACAAACTCTCTGGTCATAGCCCTTTTTGTTCTTCTGATGAACTTTGTCTGCCGTCTCGGATGCTAGCTTGTAAGCTTGACGGAGATCTTCTTTAAGTTTTGACACATAGCGTGAGTGACTTTCCTCAGCTTTGTCAATTGTGGTCCCAAAGCACAAGTCCACTGGCAGTCTGGCTTCACGACCAAACATTAAGAAGTATGGTGAAAAACCAGTTGCATCACATCTTGTACTGTTATAAGCATGGACCAAATAAGGGACATGCTGGCTCCACTGACGTTTCTTTTCTGTGCTTAGAGTACCCAACATTGAAAGCAGCGTTCGATTGAACCGCTCTGGCTGCGGGTCTCCTTGCGGATGATACGGAGTAGTGCGCGACTTCCGTATCCCCATGTTCTTCAACAAGTCTTTAATCAGACGACTCTCAAAGTCTCGCCCCTGGTCTGAATGGATACGAGCCGGAAGGCCATAGTGGACAAAAAACTTATCCACTAAGGTTTTGGCCACTGTTTGAGATGTCTGATTCTTGGTCGGGAATGCCTGGGCATAGCGGGTGAAATGATCGGTGACCACTAAAACATTTCTCATGCCCTTGGAATCCGTCTCCATTGAGAGAAAGTCGATGCACACCAGATCCATAGGTCCACTACTGGAGATCTGGTGAAGCGGTGCGGCTCTCTGGGCAGGAGTCTTGCGTGTTATGCATTCACCACAACTTTTGATATGGTGCTCAATGTCTTGCAACATTCTTGGCCAGTAGAACCTGCGACGGAGTAAATCCAGAGTTCTCTCTATGCCAAGGTGTCCTGAGTTATTATGTACCGATCTCAACACAACGTCATGATACACCTTTGGCAAGACGAGCTGACGGACCTCCTCCCCTGAGTGACGTTTGGTGATGCGGTAGAGCAGACCGTCACTCAGCAGAGTCAGCTTATCTTTCTCTCTTTTTAGGAGCGACAGCTCCGGATTGTTGCCTGTCCATAAATTCTGTTGGACAGCTTTGACTGCTGGACCAATGACTGGATCCTCTTTCTGTGCCTTAGCGAGATCAGCTTTTGAGATGTGTTCCAGTGACTGTAACTCCATTGTAAGAGGAAATGCATAGATGTCAGGGATGCATTCCGGGGAAGCCCCAGTTTGGTCGACACATCTGGTGGGACACTCTGGGCTTTCTGACACTCGTACTCTTTTGCAGATGGACTTAACAGCTGCCTCCGGTATAGTCTCCCATTCGGTGTCAGGGTCAAAGTTTCTGGAGAGGATGTCTGCATCTATGTTATGCTTGCCTGGTCTGTAATGGACATCGAAGTCATATGTGGACAAAGCAGCTAACCATCTGTGTCCCACGGCATTGAGCTTCGCCGTAGACAGAACATAAGTCAAGGGGTTATTATCTGTACGCACTGTAAAGCGCACTCCATACAGATAGTCAAGAAAGCGATCCACCACAGCCCACTTTAATGACAGGAACTCCAGCTGATGTATGGGGTACCTCTTCTCAGCCTGACTTAACTTCCTGCTGGCAAATGCAACCGGCCTTAGTTCTCCTTCTTGTAGCTGGTATAGGACAGCCCCCAGTCCTTTGAAGCTTGCATCCACGTGGAGCTCATAGGGCTTGGTAGGATCAGCGAAGGCTAATACCGGTGCATGGGTTAGGCAGTGGATGATCTGCTGAAAGGCTTTGCTGCAAGAGTCATCCCACCGATCTCCAAAGGGTTCTGACTCTTTCAAGTAGAACTTGTTGAGGTCTGGACTCTTTTTCTGACTCTTCTGTGTCGGAGCATAACCTTTGGTCAGTTCAGTGAGTGGTCTCACAATGGCAGCATAGTTAGCAATGAATCGCCTGTAGTATCCGCAGAAACCTAAGAACGATCTCAGAGACTTTAGATTGTGGGGCTGAGGCCAGGTGGTAACAGCCTCAATCTTCTGCGGATCAGGAGAGACACCTTGGGAAGACACCACATGCCCAAGGTACTTCACCTGTGGCTGGCAAAACTGGCATTTGTCCAGGGAGATCTTTAGTCCTGCTTCTCCAAGACGATCTAGGACTTTAATGAGCCGCTCTTCGTGTTCCTCCAGCGACTCTCCGAAGACAATCAGGTCATCCAGGTATACCAGGACTTGGAGGAGGTTCATGTCTCCGACTGTTTTTTCCATTAGACGCTGGAAAGTCGCAGGCGCTCCAGTTATTCCCTGCGGCATTCTCTCAAATTGGAAGAAGCCTAGGGGGCAGATGAAGGCCGTCTTCTCTTTATCGTCTTCTGCCATTGGAATCTGGTAGTATCCACTACGCAGATCCAGCACTGTGAACCATTTGCTCCCAGACAAAGAATCCAGAGCTTCATCAATGCAGGGGGTCGTGTACTGGTCGGGCACCGTCCGGCTGTTAAGGAACCTGTAGTCTATGCACATCCGTATGGTTCCATTTTTCTTTCTAACAATTACAATTGGTGACGCATAGGGGCTACGGGACTCTTTAATGATGCCGGCACAGAGTAACTCTTGTAGATGTTTTCTTACATCCTCTATGTCTGCAGGTGCCAATCGACGTGATCTTTGCCGAAAAGGTCTTGTGTCAGCCAGGCGGATGGTGTGCTCCACCTCTTTTGCAAGGCCAACATCCCATTCATGGACTGAGAAGACGTGGGAGCGTTCCGCTAGTTTTGGCTAAGCCGGTCCTTCCACTCTTCAGGCACAGGAGACTCACCAAAGTCGATCTGGCTGCTGTCAAAGGCTGTCATCTCTGGTTCTTTGCTTGGCATGGAGATGACGCTTTCGGTGCGATAAAGGTGACCCATGACGGTTCCAACAGGGATAGTGGTTTCCCTGGCTGAATGGTTCTGCACCAGGATCCTGAAGCTGTTAACTTGTACCGCATGGGCGGGCACAACCATGGGTTGTAGCAGGACATCACCCGGCAGACGGGCTAAGGGAGAAGAGTCAAACATCAAGATCTCTTTGCCAACTGTCTGTTGAAAACGAACTTTGCAGGTTATTTGCAAGTCTTTTCCGGGGGGTATGGACAAGGGATTTGAACCTTGCCAAGTCACACAGCCAACCTGGTCATCTTGAGAGCCTAGGGTGATGGAGTCTGTGAATGTGGGTAGCGACTCCCTATGAATTTGTATGCCCAGGCTTTTGGTTATGTCATGCCCCGCTTTTCTGCATTCCTGTACCAACTTGCGGACATGTCTGGTGTTAGTGCCAACAATGACAGGAATCTGCTCTTCTTTTGGGCTTGGACAGATCAGGGCAAGGACTGGTACTGTGTGTTTGGTGCCAGTCACTTCAGCCGGGTACTCAACATCTACCACAACATAGCCAAGGTAGGGGTAACTGACATTGGACTCACTTAAACCCCAAATGTTGAGACCAGTGACCGGATGCACTGGGATGGAAGGCAGATGAGCTTTGTACCAGGACTCAAATATTATAGTGACCTGTGATCCACTGTCAAATAAGGCATCACAGGGCTGTCCATTCACTTTAAGTGGCACAATACTTGGGGGCCCAATCAGTCCTTCTGGAATTCCAGCTGGGGTGGGAGAAGTCAGAAGACCCTGCTTGACATGGCAGTCAGTGTCAGTGGCATTACTCGTTGAAGTAGCTGCACTTTCTTTCAGTGTTTTGACAGTCTGGATGAGCTTTCGTATAACTTTGCTCTGATTTTCAGGATTTTGACACTTTGCAACAAAGTGTCCATTTTCCCCACAACGGTAACAGAACTGCTCACCCAAAGGTGTTCTGTTCTGATAAGGGGTCCTTGTCTTTGAGTTAGCCTCTACTGCTGCCACGGTAGCCAGTTTTAAAGAGGAGTCTGGAGCAGTATCTCTTTGGGCTACTTTCTGCTGCAGTCTTTTCACTTGTTTCTTCAAAGCAGCCAGTTCTTTGGTGTCACTGTGCTCACTTGACTGCACTGAGGACACATCTTTATCTATGACATCAGGGGCCTTAGTCATGCAGGTGGCTAACTTGGCCTTAAGCTCTTTAACTTCAGCTTTGAGACTTTGTATTTCTGCATTGCCAGTCCCTGAAGGTTTTGTCTGTACATGCTGGACTGAGGTATTTAGCTTTCTCCTTGATGCCTCATACTCTTCCTCTGTGCGAATCTCACTTAAGAGTTGGAGGAAAGTTGGGGGTTTGGACTTTCTCTCTCTCAGGCGCAGATTAATTAGCATGAGATCGGAAGCGACGGCCCCTCTCAGAAGTTGTTCCAGGCGTGCTTTGTCTTTGCTAGAACCTTTAAATCCTCCTCTCTGGACAACTTTAGCGAGGGCCCTTTCCAGACGCCTCAGAAAATCAGACAGTTTTTCACTTGGTTGTTGCTGCATTAAGCGGAAAGCAAAATAGAGATCATCTCCAGACTCAGCACTGCCAAATGCGCTTTCCAAAGCCTCCAGGTATTCAACAGGGCCTGCCTCAGGGTTTGACTCACGGACTGATTTGGCAATCTCCAACGCCGGCCCCTTTAAACTCTCCATCAGCCTGCGCCTTCTCTCCTTGTCTGTACAGTCACTTTCCTCCACCATGAGCCATGCCTGCTCAAGCCAATGGTCAAAGGGGTCCTCACTAAGGGGAACTGGCAAGTTCCCTGAAAACAGCCTCAAACGCCGATAACCACCTTCTGCTTGTGGTTTACGTGCCTTCTCCAAAAAATCACCAACTGCTTGCAAGACAGACTCCGTGGAGTTTATGGAAGGATCATAGCTGGGCTGCGGAGGAGCAGGGCTGATAAATAATCTTTGTAGGTCTTCAATAGTCCTACCCTCAGTGTCTAAGAGACTCTTCAACTTCACAGCAAAATCGTCAGGAGCGGCACATTCATTAAGAGTCACTATCGGCCATTTTTCACCAGTGTGCGGGTCCAGCACTTCCTTGGGCACATTATCCTTAGGTATACTTTGTTTGCACTCGCAGAGAACCATTAGGCAGCTCAAGGGGGTGTGGAACAAGCGCCCTCTAACCCGGACTCGCCCTAGACACTTAATAGTCTCCATGGTTTCTTCTATCTGGGCTATTTCCACTTCTTCTGGAACCAGAACCAAGAGTGCTTTAGCTTCCTCCAAACCTTCACCCCGACACCACCTCTTCAGCTCTGCAGCAAGCCCGGTGTGGTCCGCCATACTCTCAATAAACAAAAATACTAAGAAATATAAACTAGCTACTGTAGGTTAACTTTAAAAAAAATTTTTTTTTAGCGTGTTGCCCCTTTAATGCTTCTATGAGACCCAAAACATCCCAGCGGTGCCTCCATTTTATGTAGCCCTCATTTACTCAATACCATTAAATAAATGGGCTTTGGGTTCTTTTTTTTTAGTGTAATCTCGTACGATATTCTTAAATTAACTTTTCTTTTGTTTCTGGGATCAATGAAGCTTATTCCTTAACAATGGCACTACACGCGAAAATGAACACTAGTGTCTACAGTGCAGTAAATCATATCATACACCATGTAAAGTAGAGCAATATAACCCTCCTTTAATTTACCAAACAATGAAAACAATAAAATAATAAAATGGCAGGTTTCAGTATTCAGGCAAAGCAAAACACCCACAGCAATTTACCCAGTGTACCCAGAATCCCCACATACACAGTATAAACCACCAGTGATAAAACAATTATAGTCCCAAACTAAACTTAAAGCCGGCAGAGATAAACCCTACCTTGCAGGCCTGTATTGCTCCAGTATAAATCCAAAACGATCTCCAAACCGAAAGTTCTTCACTCAACGAGCAAAAATAAATAAATAAACTCAGTACCTTGTGAAACGTGCAATTCCCACCAGATTACTCCAGGCAACAGGTTGTCTTCCGCTCCTTCAAAAGCACTCCGCTCTGAACGCAGTAGCCAAAGATGAGGAAGGTCCGTGATCTCCACGTGCTCCACAAGCTACTTGTTTTTAGCTTCCCACGTTGCCAGAGGTACTCAGAGTGACGCGGGCACTCAAGAGTGACTATCTGGGGTCTGTCTGTCGCTATCCAGTCCAGTAACGATCCTCTGCAGCTTGTTTAAATTCCACCACTTTAGCGAAACGGCAGTCTACAGTAGTCCTTGTTAGCTAATGGCTGTGTTAGCCTCACTTTAACTCAATGCATGCATGGACGCAGTAAACAAAACACACAGTCCAGCAGACTCACGCTGAAACTTTACATGTTATGTCACTAGCTTACCGACACTATGACTTATCTTTTCAAAAAGTCAAAACACACTTATTACTAGTACCTAAAAACAAGCTAACTCTTCGGGATACTCCGTGTAACTCACGCACCACCACCATCTCTCCTCGCGCTCTCCCTTTCTCTTCCCTCTTTTTTTTCTTCTTCCCCACGCTGTGTTACCTTCACAGACCATATCCCCGTAGGAAATTACAGTTCTCACAAGCAATTCACAATAAAAGAAAGAAAACTTATTTTAAACAATGCAAACATGTTTTTACTCATTTGACATGAACTTTGATCTTTTTAATATACAAGAAAATTGAACAAATGAATTTTACTCTTTGATATTTATACTCTTAGACTTTACTTATCTTTTACTACTTATGCATCTTTTTAACCCGGGTTACACCTGCTTTTTCCAGTTAAGGAAACTGGCTGAGGTTTAGTCTGTCCTGGTAAAGAGGACACAGAAAGACTCATTCATGCTTTTATTACCTCAAGAATGGACTATTGTAATGATCTTTATATTGGTGTGAGTCAAGAATGACTCTCAGGGCTGAAGTTGGTACAGAATGCAGCAGCACATTTGCTAACACAGGCACCTGTAGGTGTGATCACATCACCCCGGTGCTTCTCCACGCTGGATTCCAGTTGTTTTTAGAATTTGTCTTAAAGTTCTTGTGCTGATATATAAATCTTTATGGGCTTGCACCATCATTCTTCTCAGACATTCTCCTGTCATACGATCCACCACACCTATTGAGGTCAGCTGACCAGCTGCAGTTGGTTGTTCTGAGGGCAAGGCTGAGGGGCAGAGGTGATAGGTCTTTTGCTGTGGCTGTTCCTAGCCGATGGAATCAGCTGCTTGTCAATATCAGGAAAGCCTCCTCTCTTGTGGTTTATAAAACTCTTCTCAAGATACACTTCTACTCGCCAGGGTTTAACACTATCTGATTGTTGTTCATCCACTATTCTTTGATTTTTATATACCCATGTTTATTTTATATTTTTATCAGAATTATTTTAGCTTCGGTGTGTTTTATTATTGGTGTGTTTTTAGTATTTTATGTGTTTTAAGGTTGTTTTTTTAATGTGCTTGTTTATTTTTAACTGTACACCACTTTGTTTGACAGTGTTGTGTAGAAAGTGTTACAGAAATAAAACTGGATTGGATGGATTGGATTGGATATCCAAAATTTGGACTTTAGGTCTTCTAAGAACAATCAGCCAGGGTCCCAGATTTAGTTATTTCCACATGTTTTTACTATTGTATATAAAATGGTGATGATAATCAGCACACTAATTATCAAAGACCAAATAAGTCAGCTGATCAGATGTAAAACATGTCAGAAATCTAAAAACGTCACATAAGTCCTTCTAATGTGCAGTTTTACTTCTCAATCTGGTATTTTCTGGCTCAACTAAAACTACCCTTTCAACATACTATCACTTACATACAGCACAGTGACAGAACAGAAGGTCATAATGATGTCAATTCAAAGTAAATATCTAAAAATGGATGAAATTAGGGTGTTTTTACACCAGCTAGCTCACATTTGTTTAGAAGTCTCTGTGTACTTTATGTGCTTTGGTTTCTAGAACTTTGTGCCGCCTTTACTGAAGTTAGAAATGGACTTCATTAACTAAATAAATACATAAACAAATAAATGTATATACTACATTACTAAAGGAATTTGACCTTCCTTCTGGGTTCTTAATGACCAGGATCATGATTACTTATGCTAGCTCATGACAAGCCTTTGATCCCAAACCTAAAGTCTCCTGGCTGTCCTACACACAATGTTAAAAACACAAGGCGACTGTGGCTCTTAAACTGTGGAATAGTTCGGCCCTGCAGCTTTACTTTGTGTAATTGTGTGTTTTTAAAAAACAGCTGAAAACGTTTTTTTTTTCTTATCAAGCTTCTATGTTTGTATTTTAATTTCTTTACGCTTTTTAATGCGTAATGCAGTACATGTTTTGACTCTGTGAAAGGTGCTTAATTAAAAAATACTTATTGCCATTTTATCTCATTCCTGATCCGTAGAATTTAATAAGACGTTGACCCAACATTTGCTGCTGTTACAGCTTCAATTCTTCTGGAAGGCATAAGGTTATGGACAGTTTCCCTTCTCCAGATGAGCATTTATGAGGCCTGATGTGTGTTCCCTGCTCTAAATCGCCCTGAAGGTTCTCTGCTGGGTTGAGGATGGGTTGTGCTCATTCGTGTGTTTACTGAAACACCTGAAGGCATTGATTTGAGGTAGGACAGCAAAATCCTTTACAAAATAAAAGATTACGTACAAAGGTGGCACAGGAGTTCAGTGCTTGCCTTGTAATTGGAAGGTTGCAGGTTCGAGCCCTGCTCAGTCTGTCGCTGTCCTTGGGTAAGACACTTAACCCACCTTGCCTGCTGGTGGTGGTCGGAGGGACCAGTGGCACCTGTGAACGACAGACTCACCTCTGTCAGTGTGCCCCAGGGCAGCTGTGGCTACAATGTAGCTCATCATCACCAGGGTGTAAATGTGTGTGTGAACGGGTGAATGACTGTGCTGTAAAGCACCTTGGGGGGGGGGGGGGGGGGGGGGGGTGTAAGACTAGCAGGAGCTATATCGAAAACAGGCTAGGGATGCACATTTGTCAAAATTTCTAAAAAAGTGCATTCTGGAGGCCACGGTTTAAAACAACTGTTTTCTTACATTGAACTAAACAAATACACTGACATTTCTTTATTTTACTAGACAAATTAGGAGTCAGACACAAGGAGTGTCATGGCACACTGATCTTTTGCTGGTCTTGGTTCAGCTTGCTGCGCCATGTTCTGCCAGGCTCAGAGCTCTTCGATGTGAGGCTTACTGTGTTCCAAGTATTGAACAACTAAGAATAAACTCCTCCAACGCTGGCTTTTGGCTAACCGCTTTGTGTTTGAGGACATTTGTTTGGTCATGTGACAAGCTCATTTCTTCTTCTGCAGTCGCCCAGTAAACATATTTGACGGTGGCGCTCTTCCACCCTCTAGTGGCACTAAATATATTACACCCAGCGCAGCAGAAATGATGGAAGCAGTTCAGGCAAAACTATTTTACCCGGTTACAACATTAATGGCAATTAACCAGTTAACTGGTTAACTACGTACAACCCTAATACGTACAGGCTGTTAAAAAAATCCCTTTTCAAAGTGATGCTGATCAGAACAAACAAGGATTGGTAGGAAAATTTCTGAAGGTCTGGGCAGATCTCATGTGGACACAGGTGTCATCCCTCTTACTAATGTTGGTCCTGGGGCAGTTAAGAGCATTTAGTTATTCCACCTCATGGTTTTAGATGATTTTTGAAGATGCATAAGATCCTGGAGATGAGTTTGGCCCACACCATAATACTAATGGGTTGTACAAAGGCTTAGTTAATGCCTCTGTCATCAGAGGATTGTTGGATAGTCTCTATGCTTCACTTAATTCACTCCAAACTTTGTTCATGGCTCATTCTGCAATGGTGGAATGACTTACCACCAGAACAGGGGAGTCTGTATGTCTTGAACATACTCTTGTATTTCTCTTTCCTGTCTACTCTACTGTAGGGGTTGTATCAACCAGTCGACTAGTCGACTTCACTGCTCTGTATTGACTTTTTATGACTGTCATTGACTAGTCGCTGTCACGTGACAATGGCCGACAAGATGCAGTCCTTGGAAAAGACAGCAGGTGACGAGCCCCTGCGCGTTGGGAGGCGACGTGCTGTGCCAGAGCGTCGGTATCTGACGCCTGCCGTAGGTAATGGACATTTGACCGAATTGTGACCTTTACCCTCTTGCAATTTAACCTTCCCCTCACCCCCATTCTAACCTGATCGTTGATGCGCTCCAGGCATCTGCGTCCTGAGCACGGCCACAGTAAAATTATCAAATTAGGTGTCGCCATCTCAAAAACAAATTTAACACGCGATCATTCATGTCGGCTCATTTTCTTCTATGTTTTCTGTCTTTTATTTGTGCCTGATGCGTTTCACTGCTGTGGAGCAGAGCGCACCTGTTTTGTCCTCCGGTGACGCACCTCACACACTCCGCTGTTTTTGCGGTCGGTAGATCTTTTAGAACTGCAGTTCAAAGGTAACTCATGAGGTGAATATATATGAACCCAGGTAGCAGTTTTTCTTCAGGACTGAGAGGAGATGCAGGAAGATAATAAACAGAGACAGGACAGAAAAATAGTCAAATAAAATCTAGTTAGTTTTTGTACCTGGTGGTTGCAACAAACAGACACCATTGAAGGTAATCAGAAGTGAGGAACAGAAAATGAAATAATTATTTTAATGTTTAGAGCAGCAGGAAAGACTGCAGGCGCATCAGAGTTTGCAGCCGCTGCGCTAGGGGAGGGGGGGGGAGGGGACTGAGGCAAGATGCAGAAACTACCGTTGTTAAAAGAGGTGTGTTTAACTTAGAAAATGTGGCCGCAATTTTAGTGGTCAACCCCCCCCCCCCCCCCCCCCCCCCGACTAGTCAAAGTCGACTAGATTTTCATTACTTGACGATCGACTTTAAAAAAAATTAAGTCATGCAGCCCCTACTCCACTGTTTGTGCACTTTTATGCAAGCAGTCTTGTTCTACACTGTCATCTGTGACACAGCCTGACAAGTGCTCATCCTTCTAAGTAGCTTATTTTCAGTTCTGATACTTACTGCACTTACACCATCATTTGTAAGTTATTTTAGATACAATACTTTTTCAAACATCATTCATGCTGAAATCCAACCTTGAAGGCCGAATTCACTAGTTTTTTACATTCACAGTGGTCTCTAGTGTAAATGAATACCTTGTGATTTGATCTCTGTAAGAAAAAAGTTCTGGCGCTCCTGTTTCAGGAAGTGAACTAGAGCAAAGGTGAGCTGAAAACGGCAGGTTTTGAAGTCTTGTTTCCTGATTTTTGGATCTCTCTCCTCAGATTGGCTTACAGCAATATGACTACCACCACTTTTGTTTGCTCTGCAATGTTGAGGTTTTATCTCGTCAGATACCTCAATCCTGAAGGAGTTCAGCCATGCTGTGGAGTTGCTAATGCTAACTGTTAGCTTCTACTAGCTGAGATGTGCTCTGCCTTCTCCTGGACACTAAATCAATAACGGTCTTCCTTGTTGCAAGCCAAGATGGGTGGGTCTATTAATGTTCATTTTTAGTGTGACAAAGATCTGTGTGGTGTTTTTACTCTGTCTTTTTTCTGCCGGCAGCTAATGCAGGACATAAGGGTAGAAGACTATTTTCATGTTTAGCCTGCATGTGAAACTCTGAGTGATCATATTTCCTAAATAATGAGTAACAAAGGTTTCTCAGTGAACATCGCCTTTAAAACAGCTCTCATTCGATTTGAAATTGATAAAGGTTCAATTTCACCATAACTAAGGGCAATTTTAAACAAAAGGGCCCTTGAGCACATCCCCAGGTTGCCCTTCTGGGCAAGCATCTAATTATTGTCAAGTGTTGGAATCTACAAACAAGTTCTTGCTAGTTGGACCATAAAGCCCTGCACTGCAGATTAAATATCACTCCCTCTGCTCCCTCAAGAGAGGCTTTATTTTATTCTGATTCAAGACTTGGATACAAATAATAAATTCATAATAATAAATCATAGCTTAATACAACAATTGATCAGTTTATATGGGTTTTTTAAAGCCTTCCATAATTGGAAAAGTAATAATTGGTGGTGCATTACTGTGGGTATAATAGGGTCAATTCAGAAGATATGTACACACACGTAGAGCGGTGAATTATATCACTTTAAGTAAGAAAAGCTGCTGATTACCTGCCAAAAGAGATTAAGTTCTCTCTTCAATAAAAGTCTGCTTCTTTCTTTTTCTTGGTGAAATAAAACCTTCCTCCTATTATTCTAAATGTTACATTATTTTGGTCACTTGCCAATTGCACGTAGGGGTTGTTTGAAGGGGACTTTGATATAAAATGTTTGCTAGCAGGACAAATTTATTGAATGGATCAACTTTTGAACTCTAACCCCACTCATCTTAGTCACCAGAAGGTTCCTGCAGGGACAGAATGAGCAGAGTGGTCATGTTTCATATGCATGCAGATGATTATTTGTGTTTGTGTCCATGTATTTGTGCCAAGTCAGTCTTTTCTTTGTATCGCTGAGGCGTGATACTAGTAGGGATGACATTTGGGACCAAACACTAACTTTGGTGCTGTATCTCTGTCAGTCAAAGCGTAGCCTTAGAAAGACCTCACTCCCACATCCCCTACTTGATGTTCAAGCCTTGTGCATAAGAGAATATCAACCGCTTTCTTCACAGCCGAACGCAGAATGAGCCAAGACATGCAGCTGTTTGCGTTGCTTGCAGTTGTGAAGCTGGGAAAGCAGGTCTCATTGGTATGTGGAATAGGTCAGTTTGATGACTGCTTGATTCGTATTCTATGTGAAAAAGCTGGCAAAGAATCTGCAGTGGTGTCTGTGCCTATTTACATCTACAGTCAGGAGCAGGATGCAGGTGAATAACTCTATAAATCTTCACAGTATTAGCAATAAACGGCTCAAGACAGGAAATGGGGGAAGAGTAGGGTAGGGGAAGCATGAGGAGATTGGGGTACCAAGCAGGGGTCAGAACATGAGATGAAAAAGAACAACAAAGGTGGAGGAAACAAGAACCGTTGATGGGACTAGCTGAGGGAGCCGAACAAAGGTAGGAGATAGAGGATTTTCATTTGCCCGCTGCCAGTCTGCGCCTTTCTGCACAACGGGTGATAAAAGAGCCAGCCAACGGAGTCCCCTGATCAAGACAAACCTTCACCCCAAGCAGATGGACTGAGGGAAGGGGGGATAAAAGAAAGAGACAGAAAAGATGGAGGAATGAAGGCGAGGACGTGTTATTTGGTCCATCTGAGGCAGGATTTGTGGAGCAGTTTGTGGTCAGAAGATACAGAGAGGCAGAAGAAGTGGGAGAGTAGAATTGCTGCAGGCAAGGTGCTCTGCAGAAATCTTCTGGCTGCTTAACTGAAGAGAGATGCGGGGGTGTCGCTGTGTGTCTGTTTCCACTGAGTGCTGCTGGGAGATGTTTACGACAGCCTAGACACACCCCATTAATAACATTGCCACTGAACATGAAACCGCTCGCTGCCTCTGTTTGTGTGTGTGTGTGTGTGTGTGTGTGTGTGTGTGCGTGCGTGCGTGCGTGCGTGTGTGTGTGTGTGTGTGCATGGGATGGATGCATATATGTGTGTTTCTTTGCGTGTAAAGGGTCTGCACAAGCTCAGTCAAGCAGGACAGACCGTGTCTGTAGATCAAAATAAGGATGGCATCAGACTTTGTTACTGACGCTGAGCCTGTTGTTGGTGGGGTAGCTCACGTCTGACACCAGGCGCAAAAGGATACCTGTTGTCCGTGCTTGTTGGTGTGACGTTCCAACCAGAAAGCTCAATAAAAAAAGTGTATAACACATTGACAAGAATTCTGAAAATGTCAATAATAATTTAAAAGCCTTGACACCATTTAAAATCCTGGCATGAAGCAAAACAAATCTCCAGCTGGCTTCATGCCAGTTCTAAGTAAGATTATTTTTCTTTGTAGAAGTTAAAATTATAGTAATTTTGGTCTAATCTAAAAAAATGACATTATGAGTCATATTTTACAACGAACGGTTCATGAAATATTTGGTTAAAAACAGTTTTTTGGGAGCAAAGGTGTTTGAACATATTTTGAAGGTGACTTTAACCTTTCACTATCCCAAAGTCTTGCTCTGTTTAACACAAGCGCTTTGCACATCTATTACTCAGATTATGTATAGCAGATGGAAAGTAAAATCCAAAGAGGAAAAACAAGGCTGACCATAGAAGTTGAATCATTCCAATTATGCACGTCCATGTCAGTCCTTCTTTTGATCTGGTACATTATTACACCATACTTTTGAAAGAGGACCAAACCACCTGAGCATGGAGTTGGAAAAGCTGCTTGTTTGGGGTGCTATTGTCCAAACTGACATGGTGACATGAAAAGCATGAAGAAGAAGAAAACCTGACTCATTGGTGCCAGAACTGCACTTTTTTGCATCTCTTTTGTTAGCTTTGTTTTCTTTTTCTTAGTAGCCCTTTGACGTTTCATACTTTAAAGATACAATGACTAATCAACAAAACAAGCTAACCCAAAACTGATACCGATCTAAACCGATACCGGGGTTTACTCAGGGTCCACCTACCCTGCTGGGTTTACTTGCTGACAAAACCCACACAGAGTAAAAATGAGCTTTCAAACCATCCAATCAAACCATATGAATGTTTACTGGTATAATTGGTGTCCTTGAAAATGTTTAGAAAGTTTTTTAGTTGTTCCTCTGTATTGTTTGAGAAGGATTCTACATTGGTATGTATATTATTTTAACCACTTTAGTTCAATGGTGACATTTGGTTTTGGTGGTTAGACACTTAAAACTGTTCCTGTTTAAGATGCTTTTTGACATTGTTTTGCCTGATAAAGGTTTTGTCTCAGATATTTTGCAAATTAATTTCCATTGCTGGCTGGGAAAACAGATTGGAATGACTACATCAAAATTTAGACAAAAACAAAATAAAGAAGTAAGAACATTTTTGATATATGTATGTACATAATGTCACTTGGAGTTATCAAACTTGAATATAAAACTGAAGAAATGGCCATGACACCAGTGTCACCACGGGCCCTTAAGGGCTGAAGTGGGTTGATTCCAAAAATATTTTGTTTTTACTTGTAGGTTGTTGCAGATTTTAAATTTATATCAGTGTGTTATTTTTTTCGAACTAATTGCTATGATTAAATTGACAAAACAGTCAAGTTTTCAACATCTGATTGTGTTTCATAGTAATTTACTTAGAAAAACTGAAATAGTGGATTGAGTTCCTTCATTTCAACAATATAATTGACGAAATCTGTCCAACCTTGATCTATCAGGCACTTTTGTAAAGGTGTCTTTTTGAGGTTTGATGTGCTTTTCTCTCTTTGGTCTGAAAAGTGAAAGTGAGTTACATGAAGGTCACACATGATCTACAGCAGCAGCATTAAAACTACTGACAGGCAAAGTGAATAACAGATTATGATGTTACAATGGTACCTGTCAGGGCATGGGAAGATGTGAAGCAGCAAGTGAACACTCAGTTCTTTAAATTGATTTGATGGAAGGAGGAAAAATGCTCAAACGGGAGGTTTGAACAGATCTGAGGAGGATCAAACTGTGACAGCTTGATGACTGAGACAGACATTTTTTTTTTACATCTGAATAGTTTTAGTGGTTATTACTTGATTAATGCCACTGCATTAGGACCTCTCTATGTGGGTGGATTGAAACTAATTTCAAATAACTGCATCAGTGTTGAGGCTGATCTGTTATTGCCTTATTGGATGCAGTCCTGGACTACCAGTGTTTTTGGGCCCAGGGCCAAAATTGAAGCAATGCAATCACACTGCAATGTTGACATAGATCCTAGAGCACCATAGAAAAAATGCTGTGGCACATTATTTACAAGAAAAGTAAAAATCCAATACATGTTTTTCATTTATAGTCTTCAAAAACTGTAGTGCAATAAAAAATGTAATATTATACATTTAATACCACGTAAGCATACAAAAGAAAGGGCCCAGATACTCCTCATTTATGTAATTAACATTAATACATATGTGATGTCGGATGGCTTGAGCAGCAGTGGTTGGACCGAAAGACAGAAACAAATAACAGAAAAGGAAGGATTTAGAACAAATGAGAACAAAATAAGTTTAAAGGTGCATTTTGTAAGAATGAAGTAAGAATGACATCCTGTGGTCAAATTTGAGTAGTGCAGTCCATGATTCTAAACAAACGAATGAATATCCTGCTCCCATATCACGAGTTTCATGGTTGTTGCCAGTTATAGATCAGCAGCAGAATAGTTTATTTGACAAGTGAAGACAAGTCATAGAAAGTAAGTTAGTTAGTGTGAGAATAAATGTCACTGTAATATCAAGTTGTTGGTAATTGACAAATACCTTGAGCTATTTTTACAATTCATTCGCATTGTTAGCTCAACGTTAGCTTAAAGCCTGCTTCACCCAGTATTAAAGTATTAAAGTAAATGGTAAAATGTGCTTGTATTAGATATAGTGCTGTCTAGAGTCCTAGAACCCCACAAGACCCTTCACAACACAATCACCCATTCACATCCTGGTGGTGATGAGCTATCATGTAGCCACAGCTGCCGTAGGGTGCACTGACAGAGGCGAGGCTGTCAAGCGCTGGCGCCACCGGTCCCTCTGACCACCACCAGCAGGCAAGGGGGTCAAGTGTCCAAAGACACAACGACAGCGACAGACTGAGCGGGACTCGAATCCGTAGCCTTCCGATTACGGGGCGAGCACTTTACTCCTGTGCCACCGTGGCCCCGGTAAAGCAAAAGGATGCAGTGGCTTCTTAGGGTTATGAGAAATAACTTCTGGGTTGCTCCTGTTTACTGGCGTCAGTTCTTTAAACAGTAATTTAGCTTTTTGCCAGCCTGTGTCGATTTACAAATGGTGGTGCTGCAGCTGCTCGGCACAGATGGGGAAACCTCACAAAACCACAGATTGTAAACAGTAACTACTCTTTAGTTTTTTTAAAGGAGAAAAACTGACAACCGCTGGCTGAGGAGGAAATCTGTTTCAATGTAACCTTCCTTCCAACATGATTGAGACATTAATTGTTTTGTGATTATTTCACTGTAAAACTGTAAAATGTGCATTTAATGCCAACCCCAAAGAAACACACATATAAACATCAGATAAAGAATGTGTTTGCCCAAAATTTAGTTGGTGTTGCACAACTTGTACAATAATACCATAACAGATTTTTTTATTTTAATCAGGACCTTCTGGAAGTGAACAGAAAAAATGGACTTGTAGGCTTTTTTAGGATTTCTAAACAGAATAAAATGTTTTTAGGAGGGAATAAGCCTCCATTTCTTTCTTTGATTTAAATGTCAATGTAACTTTTGTAATCTGCTAGCATTTTAAAGCTTAACAAAAAAGTGCTACTTTCTGAAATGAAAAACATAAATTAAGTCGTTTTTTAAATCCTGAAATTGAGACACAACAAAGCCTGTCCTGTTTTATTTTTCCCTTTCAGGTATGATGCTGATACGTTTTTTGTACACAGCTGTTAAGTTTTTTTTCCAACCAACATTCTCCCTCTCCTGATAATAACATTTTACTTTCTTTGATACTGAATGTGCTGCTACTAGTTTACCCTTTAATTATAGATTCACTAGGATAAATACAATAAAGTTTATCTCCCACCAAATAGAATATTTACTAAGAAATCACAAAGTAACCATAGAAACACTATTTGGTGCGTGCGTGCGTGCGTGCGTGCGTGCGTGCGTGTGTGTGTGTGTGTGTGTGTGTGTGTGTGTGTGTGTGTGTGTGTGTGTGTTTGTGTGTGTGTGTGTGTGTCTTCTCAATCCCCAGTGAGTCGTGGTGGATGGTTGCTTATACTGAGCCAGCATCCTCTGGAGGTTTCTTCCTGTTTAACCCCCAGAGACTCACGGTTGTAATATTACAACATCAGATTTAAGTCCACAAAAATAAACCTTCCCCATTTTTTTTCTTTTTAAAACCACATTTACATTGCTAATAGGTCCTATTGTTCAGTTCTGCAACACTACTGGCTGTTAAAATGTGTAAATAGGCCCATTTATCTGGCCTCCTAGAACAACATGTGAAAGGTTAAAAAAGATTTTGCAGTTGTTTTCTAAATTTGGGTTTCTGGGGGTTAAAGGGAGTTTTCCTGTCCACCGTCGCTAAATGCTTGCTTGTCCCCTTCTCTGCCAGTCTTTAAGAATCACCTAAAAACACACCTCCTCCGCTTGGGGTTTCCAGAACATGTTTGATTTTGGCCCTCTTATGTTGAATCCATTCCACAGTTTTCATTGGTACACTCAATCCATCCACTCAATCCATATGTGTTTCACACATTTGTCCTTTACCGGACTGTTTCATCTATCTTGTAATTTCCATTTTGTACTTTGTAATTTGTATTTTGTCATTTGAATTTCTTTTATTGTTGATTTATTCAATATATTTACTTAACTGTACCATGTTCAGCGCTTTGGGCTTCCTGACAGGGTTGCGGAAGGCGCTTTATAAATAAAGCTTTGATTGATTGATTGATTGATAGTATGAGGATTGCTGCAATTTTCTGGGTTCCTTATATGAGACGACTCTTGTCGTGATTTGGCGCTGTTAAATAAACTTGAATTGAATTGAAAATCCTCCAAGTTTCTCCCCTGCACCCATATCCTGCTCTGTTTGTTAGCAACACACTCCTATGACAAAGCCACAGATGCTCCACATTCAGGGAGTTTTCTTACATCATGGCTGGGTCGTCATTCTCTGTGAAGGGGCTTTACAAAACAAGGTCACCAGGTGAACGGGGCTAGACAGAAACATGCTTGAACAAAGGGTCCACATCTGAGCTAGCTGTGCTGCAGATTTAAACCACAGAACAGTAAAATAAAGTAGAGTCCTCTTTTCTCTAATATATTTTTTCATGAAAAAGATGGCAGCAGAATGCATTGTGGGGGAAAAAATCAGTATTGTGAGGGTGATGCTTTAGGCAGTGCAGTGACATTCATGTACATATTGTTTTTGACACTTGGAACCACCTACCTAAACTCTGCAGACCACACATAGCTTTTTATGACAGCTCAGTGGTCTTCTTCAGCAGGATAAAAACACCCAGCCATGCTGCAAAACAATGGCTGCTGTCAGCTAAGCATTCATGTTGCCTGCAAGTTCATTGGTGTTTCAGGGAAGCAACAAAAAACAATTTTTTAGTGAAATTTATAGATCATAACCCCTATTAAGGGCACATTTTAGTATCTTATTTGAGTCATTTAACTAAAATAGTTGCAATTATTCGACCATCAGTCACGTGGACAATAAACAGTCTGGGAATTCTGTGTGCACTTTGTTGTGCAAGTGTTTTTGTTTCTTGTTTCTCTGGTATATAAATAAAAAAAAACATTTCTAAAATGCATCAACAGCTGTCTGCCATTATCCCCTTTAGGGACAACTCTACTTAGCACTTACTGGATAGCAGGCACGTAAATAAGCAGGTGGTTAATCCTAATACAGCTCTGGGATCTGAATTCCGAGAGTTGCTGGTTGCTGAAGAATCCATAAAATGTGCTGGGAAACCCTTTTCACTTTTAAATCAAAACGTGTGACAATTGTTGAACAGTTTGTTTATTTGGCTGGGAGGAGATGCCACTGTCAATCATTTCACACCAAAATGTTCACAAGAAGGAGATGGAACAGAATAATTTGTGAACCAATAATTAGGCTGTTTTTCTGACTTCATCTTTTCTTGTTGTTGAGTTCATTTGTTTCTATTTTTATGCAGCTTTTTAATTTTATTTATTTTATTTTTTTGCATCCTCATGTTGATTCATGTTATTGAGCACTTTTCACAGAGGTTTTATATGAAAGATTAAAATGATATAAAATGTTCCAATTTTAAAAGATTTCCTTCTTTAAACTATCTTTTTTTAACAATCCTTTAACCCACTTATATAAAAGTGGCTGTTGGACATCATGTCTGTTTGAGTAGGTGTGGGAATGTGAGCGAAGTCTTCAGGAGGCTCGTGATGGAGTACGGATGTCTAGGGACAAGAATCCAAAAACAAATGACAAGCGGCTGCCCACTTGCCGTTTAAGTGCCCTAAAGAAATGCAGATGGAAATAGGCCGATGACGGAGGAACGTTGTCTGTTGGCTGGTAATAAAGACAAAGATGAAGGGAATGGACAGAGACAAAGGAGTGGACTCGGGAGAGAAACTGAGAGATAAAGAGGAAGAATGGGAGTGAAGCAGAAAATGACTGAAAGTGAAGGGATGACAGAGATAAGGAGGGGACTTAGTGAAGAGAAGACCGTCGGCAACAGCAGGAGAGAAATGACCTGAGACAAGGAAAGGGGAATAATGGAGTCAGGGTAGGAGAGGCGAAGAAAGTGATAGAAAACGAAGGGAAGAAGGGAGGGAGGACAGTCTTTGTCATGTAGGAAGCAGAGTGTGACAGTTACGTGAACCTTTGCTGTTCTTTGTCTCTGTCCGCAACCCCCATCACACCTTGACAGCCTGATAATACACACACACACACACACACACACACACACACACACACACACACACACACACACACACACACACACACACACACACACACATCACACACACACACACACACACATCACATAAACACACCAACAAACAGCTGCCAAGCCTGAAACAACCACACAGATTACAAAACAAGAAAAAAAGGTTGGCATGACTGCGTCTTTGACTGTGGTATGGATGAAATGAAACAAACAACCCTAGGGGATCTTGTAATTCTCAGAGTCCTTTGATTGAAAGCTAGGGAACAGATTTTTTTCCTTGCTCTCATTTTCTATGTGCTGAAATGTGGTTTCATGCAAATCTGATGCAATTTATTTAGTCTGTGAAGGGCAGAGACATTTCTCTACTGGTTTAAAAAAAATGATGAATCAACATGTCCCAAAAGAAATTAAAGCAATAAACACTGGTGGCAACAGTACTTAAACTCCTAATTAAAAATCTTTAATACTTATGTAATATTATTGCTGCATTGCTTGTTTGTTTTATTGCCGTTTCCGGATCTTGTTAATCCAAGTCTTTCTAAAGCTTAACTTTATGTATTCAGTAGTTTCAGTAGGTTGACTAGTTGAATTAATGTGTACCTTGTAAGAAGAAGCGAGAGGTAAAAACTTACTTACCCAACATTTACAGAACCAGACTCTAAAAGGGAAATGTGAAGTATTTTCTAAAATGAATTTTATAAAGGGGGGAGGAAGAGTCAGACGGTTGTTTGATCAACACATTCTCACACCCAAAGAGTCGAAAAATGACGCGTGTGACCAAGCGTCAAAATTAGATGATCAGGGAGCCCCAGCGTGTCAGGAGAGGACACGCAGGGACAGTGCGTCGGTATACGACGCCCGCGGTGAGACGGACATTTGACCGACTTGTGAACTACTTAACCTTCCCCATCACCCCCATTCTAACCTTAACCAGCTGGCGCATGCAAAGCTTAATTGAAAATCTCTGAGTTAAGGTTAGGATGGGGGTGAGGGGAAGGTTAAATCGCTAGAGGTTCGAGGAATAATGTCCGTGTCCCTGCGTGTCCCTGCGCGTCCTCTCCCGACGTGCCGGGGCACCCTGATCATCTAATTTTGATGCTAGGTCACACGCGTCATTTTTCAATGCTTTGGGTGTGAGAATGTGTTGGTTTGATGAGCACTTTTTAGAAGACACACCATGCAGACAAATCAGTGTATCACTGCCACCACAGTCTGTCTTAAGAACGCGCCGTGGCGGCATGGCGTTGCGGGAATTTTGCGGCATTCTTGCCACCATGCTTGGTAGTAATATTGCCGCAATGCCGGTCTTGTTAAGGCATATTACACCTTGGTGCAGCCGAGGGAGATGTCATTGACCACGTGAGGAGTTACTGTCAAGCTCCAGTGGGAAACTGCAATGAAAATAAAAGTAAGCACGGCAATACTTTTCTCTTTTTGAACAGAACCAGCTCAGATAGTAAACGGGTGAGTTGCAGAGCCCCAGAAGCTTCTCTCTGTTAATGCTGGAGCTCTAGTCACCTGACCATTTACGGGGAAGGCTAGAACCTTTAGAAACGGCTTGCCAAAAAAAACGTAATGAGCGCAGCTTCGATCGCAATAAAAAGCTAACTATGTCAAAGTTAAACTGAAGTTTGCGGCGGTGCAGAGACCGCCCCCATACCCCCATTATTCCACCATTGCTTAATCTTTTGTGAAATGACACAGTTGTGCCACATTACCACCATGGTCTGACCACTTGTAAATGACCTAAAGCTCTTTGATGCCGGCTCAGAATTGCGGCAAATTGGCAGAGCTTTTTATTAAAAGAGGCTATAGTTTAACGACTGAATAAGGTTTTTCCCAAATTTTATATTTTAAAGGCAATCTGTTTTTTATGATAATTTAATTCATTGGCTGCCATCATTACGTGAAGAGCATTTACAAAAAATCACAAAAAATGCACCAATAAACAACAATGATTGGACCTCAGTTCCTGGAATGGAACAATGGAACACACCAGAAGTGCTGCATTTGCTGGGGATTGTTACACAAAAATGTAAACATTACCCTAAGCCAGGTGAAACGTTTTTGCAAAGTTTCATTTACTTTTCTATCTTTATTTATTTATTTATTTATTTATTTATTTATTTATTTATTTATTTATTTATTTATTTCAAGCTGTATTTACTCCTTCAAATTTTCTTTAAATAAATATAAAAAAATCCCCAAAATGTTCTAGTTTGCATACTACTGTCTTCACGCAGTACTTTGTGAAAGTGCCTTTGGCAGCAACTGTAGCCTCGGGTCTTGTTTGGGATCATCCTGCAAGCTTGCAACGTCACTCCTCTTGGCAAAACTGTTCAAACCCAGGCAGGGTTGGATAAAGAAAGACTGTTCTACCATTGGTCCAACGCAGGCAAAATCCCCACCAGAGCTTTTTGTGTTCTCATAAAGCCGCTGCTGGGTTTTCTCTGCAGTATGTTCAATTAAATCACACAAAGGTTTGCTGTTCTTGCTGAGATGTAAATATTCAACCCACTCAGAGATTCAGTGCACTCTAGTACAAAATGTTTTGTCCAGAAACTTTAGCTTTGATTATGCCACGCATTCACTGTGGCATTGTTTTGATATGATTCTGCAAAATCACAAGATTTATTTCCATCCAGTGTTTTGCATTAACTTTTCACTAACATCTTGCATTGATGACCGCTGCAAAAAGCCTTCTCCGGCCTATCCATAAGATTCTCAATGGGGGTTAAGGTCTGAACTCTGTGGTGACCAATCCGTGTCCTGGTATTGTTATCTTGGAATATGCCCATGCTATCAGGGAAGAAAAAAAATTCAATTGATGGAATAACCTGGTCATTCAGGTAATCAGCTGACCTCATTCTTGACTCTAGACCTGACCAACTGCGGCAACTCCAAATCATGGCACTGCCCCCACAGGCTTGTACCCTGTACAGTAGGCATTAGGCATGATGGATGCATCACTTCATCTACCTCTCTTCTTACAGTGATGCTCCATCACTCTGGAACACGGTCCATCTGGACTCATCAGACCGCCTTTTAATAATGCATTTGACAGTTCTTAACCCATTTTTTGTAGTTTTGGCTTTCTTCTTAGATTTTCGGTATCGCGATATCAGCATGCGCAATATGCATATCGCGAAGAACAGATAAATGTCGCAATGAATAGTCAGTTCAAAAGTTTGCAACACATATTGCATTCTGTCAATCAAACGGAAGCATGATTTTTTTTAACAAATCAAATACAGCTCTTCACTCATTTGGCCAATTGGGTGGGTTCTCATAGGTTAGATGCCCGCCCCCAAGGCAGACGGCACTTAATTTTGCTGGTTAGCAAACACCTGCGTTAGCTTAGTTCTGCTCTTTCTGCTGATTCTGCTTTTCCCGGGATCCACTGATTGCCTTTTCTTGTTCGTTTTCTTTTTCCCTTTCCTCACATCTTTTGCTTTTCTCATTTTTAAGATTATTTTTTGTAATTTTTTTAATTTTTTGTTTTTATTATTTTTGTTCCTGAGTTAAGTTTTTATTTATCGCAAGTAATGTCATCATCGCAATATTAATCACTGTTATCGTATATCGCAGGATTTCCTAATATTGGGTAGCCTTACAACAGAATGACATATTTTCCACAACCACCAGATGTGCCTTTCCACATGGTTGGGGTTGGGGTTAAATAACTTGCCAGGTGAAAGATAATCGCTCATGCAGTAATTATCCAATAGGAGGCTCGTACCTATTTACTTAGTTAAATCCAGGTGGTGACTTTTTTATACATATATGTATGTGTGTGTATATATACTCACCTAGTATATACCATACTAATACAGTGTTTGACCCCCTTTCGCCTTCAGAACTGCCTTAATTCTATGTGGCATTGATTCAACAAGGTGCTGAAAGCATTCTTTAGAAATGTTGGCCCATATTGATAGGATAGCATCTTGCAGTTGATGGAAATTTGTGGGATGCACATCCAGGGCACGAAGCTCCCGTTCCACCATATCCCAAAGATGCTCTATCGGGTTGAGATCTGGTGTCTCTGGGGGCCATTTTAGTACAGTGAACTCATTGTCATGTTGAAGGAACCAATTTGAAATGATTGGAGTGTATGCTTAGGCTGCTCTCCAGGCTTTCTCAAGTTCTTCTTTGAGGCACCTGGTACTTCTCTAGTTTGTCATGTTCCTTTTTCCTGATGTTGCTATCAACATCATCCACAACGGCTGTCCTGTGTTGTTTCTCCACCGCCACAATGTCTGGCTGGTTCCCCATCACCTGTTTATCTGGATCTGGAAGTCCCATGGTGCTTGGCTCTCTAGTTCTCTACCACCTTAGGAGGTGTTACCCACTATGACCTTGGGGCTTCCAGTCCATACTCTGAACAGATGTTATGTACACTATGCAACGTACTTGGTTGTGGCGTTTCATGTATATGTTCCCTTCCAGCATCTTACACCCTGCAGGTATGTGGTGGATTGTCTCAGGGGACTCTTTGCCTAGCCTACACCTTGGATCTTGTCTGGTGTGGTAGATCTTAGCCTCTGTTGCTCTGGTGTTCAGGATCTGTTCCTGTGCAGCCATGATGAGTGCCTCCGTACTGTCCTTCGGACCAGCTCTTTCTAGCCAGTGGTAGGATTTATTGATATCAGCCACTTCAGTTATCTGTCTGTGGTACATCCCACGTGTATGTACCATTGAAAGATATTTGAAGTGGCTGATATCAAGAAATCCTACCAATGGCTAGAAAGAGCTGATCTGAAGGGCACTAGCAAAACTTTCAACAAAGTCAGAATAAATACATTTAAAAATAAATAGCAACCAATGAAAGAAACATCTAGCTTTCAGGGACAACCAGGAAAGACGTTCATACATGTAACAATGATGAGTATTAAAAGGACATTAGCTGTTATAAACAATATCAATAGAACGAAGACTAGAAACTGAAGAGTTCTGATATAGTGTATCTGAGGAGTTACAATGTGTTTACGTACATTGTACAGACAGTTCAAAACAATTAATGGAGGTATACAAAGTTATTAAACACCTCATGACCTCATGACAAATCATTGGAATATGGCAGGGGTGTCAAACTCAAACTCACACGAGGCCGAAATGAAAATCTGGGACGGAGTTGAGGACCAAACTTAATATATTTTGAAAACGTGACGGCAAATTTGCACATTTTCTTTATCAACATATATGCAATTTTGAACCTTTAAATTTGGAAACAAACTTGTTTCTGCATTAACACTGAATGTGGAATAACCAAATTACACACGAGCAAGTCAGTTTTAAATAAAAGGCATCAGTGGTATTCATTACTTGTGGTATAATCAGCATTTTTAAAATCTATTCAGGATTTATGTTTTCTTGTTTATTCATTTTTCTTATTTTTTATTCTCCTTTTTTTCTCCTGTAATACGTGTCATCACTGCTGTGACATCTAGCTTTCCCCACTGAGGAACAATAAAGGGATTTTCTATTCTATTCATCTATCTGCAGCCTTTCCACTTCCTGTTTTACTGTAGGTTAAATCTTTTCTCACGTGCCAACAACAAAATAAAAATATCATTTTATCTTAAATGAAAATGCAACATCTCACCTGTTAACTTTCATGTTTTGGAGCAGAAAAAGAGCATAAAACCAACATATTTAAAGCTCAGTTTGCTCCACTGGTTTACTGTGATGCTCACCTGTTCCAGCCAGATACCTGCAGCATGGGGTTGATCTGAGCTGAGGAGGAGACTCCTGTTGTTTTGTTCATCTTCATCATAATAATGACAACATTAGATGACAACAGGTGCTCACATAGGTTTGTGCTGCTGAACATGTCTGAGCAGCTTGACCACGTTGTTGTGTGTCGGGGAGGAAACACAACCACAGAGCCGTGCTGGTTTGAGCGTGTCGCTGCTCGCTGGAGTTATATCAGCTCTGTCTGGACGTTAGTTGGAAAACTTTCTCTTTCAGTCGTGAACACATTACTGAGCGGCTAGAATCTCCGTTTCTGGGCTTCGACGTCAGAAAATAGCTGAGTGAACTCGGCGCTGAGTGAGAGGAGTGTTTAGTTTGTCCGAGACAGCAGAGCTGCAGACACCGGCAGCAGGCGCTGGAAAAAACACAAAGGAGGGGGCGCGTCGGCTCCGCGCTATCGCCGCAAAGCATCATGGGAGTTGAAGTCTTTGCGGTAAAATCGGCCAGCGGGCCAGTTTTAATATATTTTTGATATTTATCTCGCGGGCCACAGAAAAATGCTCCGCGGGCCACATGCGGCCCGCGGGCCTTGTGTCTGACATATGTGGAATATGGTATTTGAAAGACGACTGAGGTTCCAGCCAAACACCTAAATATTTTATGCTATCAGGAGAGAGTACAGGAGATGGTATGTGGTGGTCACGCTGTAGTACAGGAACTACTGACAGGAGTACAATTTGTACACATTTACATTTACAATGATCTCTTATTGTACATACTTTAATAATAGGTGGACTGTTAAAAGGCTGCAAAGTTACACAGTCTAATGGAGCTATGTGTTTGATATTTAATGGAGAAAGCTGCTCTTGGATCTTTTCAATAGAACATTATTTTCAAGAGAAAAAAATCAATGAACAAGCTATTATGTTAGCAAATATTCTTTTGCATATGGAGTGAAACTGGCCTTTGTTTGGCCTTTTTACAAAACTCAGTCCTGCATCTGTAACTGCAGGGGTTGGGGATGAAGTGAGCCCATGAGTCATGGACTACAATACGTGCTTGGCAAGTGGCGGCCCAGCTGATGAGGTCAGGTCAGGTTAATGGTTGGAGGCGCCGTTATGTCTGATGCTTTCTGAGTTTTTTATTTATTTATTCTTTTTTTTTTCATTTAACTTGTTAATTTGGAAACAAAACAGATTTTATGACTGGATTAATTTGGTATTCACTTTGAAGTGTCATAAACTACAGGAATGATCTGGAAAAAAAATTATGAAGTTAACTTTTCATACTTAGACCACTTACAGAGAGAATAATAAGTACTAACAAAGCTCACATGAAACAAAAATAATATTTGCTAGTTAAGCATCACTACTTTTCAGCCATTGAGAAGTGTGTTACATTTTAATCGTGATAATTACTATATGTTAAGTTTTATGGCTTTGCATTGGCGGTTCTAAGGGTGAGGCTACAGGGGCATTGGCCCCACTGAAATCTGAAAGGCCCCCTCATCTGTCCTATGATCAGTTTATAGGTGTATGCAACTCCATGTCCAGACACTAATGACGCTAACAAGCCAAGCAGGAATTTGGGTGACTATATTTTCACCCACAAGAATACTTTAAACCAGGGGACCTAACACATTGACTTGAAAGCCGCTCGCCTGGAAGCAGACAGCGAGCCATCCTGCCTGACTTGTAATTAAAGAGGAAAGTACTTTTTATCTGTTGGCAAGCTTTCTGTTTTCTGTAAATCTTATCTAAAATTAATTTTGTGGAAGTCAAATAAAAATGTTGATATTTGGCACAAATCTTTAGTCAAACATGTGGAAATACGCAGATGAATTGCTCGGGTTGCAGCACGGATCCCCGTGCTTTTCTGTCAACTTTGATCAGGGGCTGCAGCTGGACCGGGGATGAATGAAGACGTCGGTCATGCAGACCTGGTATCAGCAAAGCATTCTCAGTAAAACATTCTGGGCGACAGTAAAGTCCTATCTGCAGTAACAGCTCGTTAATGCAAATAAAATGCTGTTCCTTTATTAACACAGGAGGAACACAGGCTTACAAACTTTCTGGACATCTCCTGTAATTTAGTTTCAACACATTATCCTAAACAGTTTCAGCTGATTGTCTCATTTAGTAAAAAAAAAAACACGATTGAGAACGCCCTGTTGCTCTCTTTCTCTGTGTTGCGCACAGCCGTCAGACCCGTGGAGGAATAAAAACTACAAGATTCTAAGATAATGGATGAAACTCCAACCTTATTTTAATATTGTAAACAAAAAAATGCAGCAAAACATAATTTTACCTGCAGTTATTCACTAGTAAAGCAAAACTTCACTTTCAAGAGCAAAGACCCATAAAAATGATTCAATTACTCAGAAAAGTAGGAAGAAATGTCATTTCTATTTTTACATTTTACACTTCAGTTCAAACTATTTAGAATGTAGTGTTTTAATCACATTTAACTTATATCTTATTTAAAATATCTTTGGCTTTATTCTTTTTATGAGAAAATTTGTTTTGCATCATTTGGAAAAATGATCATAACACAAAATTACTTGAAAGGTTTTTTATTAACTACCACTAAAGAACATTAAATGTTCTTTAAACGACATTTGATTGTTTTGTGACGTATTTGTTCATTTATGGCAAAATAGCTGAACACTATGAAAAACTGACATTGCTGCTTAGGCCAGGTTAGCTGCTCCTGTGCTCAAAAAGTTATGTTACTGATCCAATCTAAAAAAAAAAGGTAAAGTAATTCACATAAAATTGATTTGTTATTATCGGAAAGTATCTGATTAGTTAATAAAAATTTAAAAAGTTTTGTTTTGTTTGAGTTTCAAAACAGGAATGTCGTTATTTCCCTATAACTTATATTTTTTTTACTATATTGATGTATTGAAACACAGAGAAAGCAACTTATGAATACAATGCATGATAATATAGTAAGTGTAGCACTTTTACCACAAGCATATTAACACACAGAAAGTATCAATGTGAATAAATCGTATGGCGGTAGCTTTCCTGTAATTTGTGTAAAAGTAGCTCACTGTTGGAGAACCCTGGTTTAAACGGTTGCTCTACAAAAAATAATACAAGTGTTGAAATTTCTCAAATGCTGCATGTGTTTGTGTTTTGTCCATGTCCAGTAACAATGCATATAAAATTACATTAAAGTAAATGGCCTGTATATGATATAGCGCCTTCTAGAGTCCTAGAACCCCCCCCAAGGCACTTTACAACACAGTCAGTCATTCACCCATTCACACACACATCCACACACTGGTGGTGATGAGCTACAGTGCAGCCCTGGGACGCACTGACAGAGACGAGGCTGCCGAGCACGGGCGATACCAGTCCCTCCGACCACCACTAGCAGGCAAGGCAGGTTAAGGGTCTTGCCCAAGGACACAACGACAGCGACAAACTGAGCAGGGCTCGAACCTGCAGCCTTCCGATTATGGGGCGAGCACTTAACTCCTGTGCCACCATCACCCCAAGTGTTGTAACATGGCATGGGGCAGTTAAACATATCTAACTTACCAACAGCTGAGACTGGGAGTCAGGATGTTGGACTATAACTTGGCTTCTCTATAAATATTGTGGCCCCTTGATGGGTTCTAGTCAGAAAAATCCTAGATCCACCACTGCATGAATGTCCTCAGTTTAGAAACCTAAAGTTTATAGTCCACAAGACTGATAAGCGAACAACTGCGTAGTTCTAGCACCGCAAAGGCCCAAATGCTCATGTGAATGTTACTTATAAATTGCAATAAATTTTGCATTACATGTATTAGCATAGAATTTGGTGCTATTAACTAGCATTAAAAGCATCAGTAGCATTTCCAGGGCATCAAGGGGTGTAGAATTTAACCATTTATTTTCAATTCTATCCTGTTTATTTATATAGCGCCAAATCACGACAAGAGTTGTCTCAAGGCACCTCACAAAGTAAACATTCCAATACGGGTCAGTTCAGTAAAACGTTTCCTATAGAAGGAATCAGGATCAGGTTGTTTTAATCACCTTTAGACTGAAGTAAACTAAAAATGCCTCTTTAAAGACTGGGGAAGGTGAAAAAGGAGCAGATCGACTAAATCTTGGTACATCATCCTGTCTGTGGTGAGACAGTTTCATTCTAAACCTAAAGTTGACCATGCTGATAGTGGACATTAGAATCTGACATTACATTTCCCTCTCTCACACAGGGTTTCATAAAGGGATACGCGCCCAAAACGCTTCACTGGGCTCAAACATGGAGACCAAGAAGACACAAAATTAAATTATTTAATTTAATGTCCTCCAACATAATTTAATGTAGCCTCACAGTTCCATTGTTGGACACAGGAAAAGAAGGACGCCTAGTGAATATGCTTTTATTGTTCCAATATAATCTGACCACAGGGTAACACAGATCTGATCGTTATCGGTGCATTAGATTTGTTTACCAAATGCTTCTCAAGTAATCACAAAGATTTGAGCTCCAGATCTCAAATCATTCTGAAATGTTTGCAGTTCATTTCTTTAAACAAATGCTGACCAGTCAAAGCTTTGAAATGTTTGCACTGTATACTTGATGCACAAGAGAGAAAAAAGAAACATGGTGTATTTTGATCCAAACTGAAGGCTGCAAACTCCAACTCTCATTTTTCCAGGGGGCATCTGCCCTTTGGCTAACTGCAACCGGCTAACTGTTTTCCTACAAGTAAAATACAAGAAAAGCTCCAAGTTTGACCATCTCTTCCTCGGGCATGGCTGAACTTCTGAGCACTTCGGTAGAGTGCACGTGTATTTATATCTGTGTCTCCCTACAGGCTATGGCATTGGCCTTCCACAGGGCTCCCCTTTAACCCGCAACGTGTCAGAGTTTGTGAGTCGCTACAAGTCTGACGGTTTCATGGACATGCTACATGACAAATGGTATAAGGTCGTACCCTGCGGAAAGAGAGTCTTTGCAGTCACCGAGGTAAGTCATCAGTGGGAGTGTTCACATTGTGAACGTGTATTGTGTGCAAAGCAAACCCTTCTGAGCTGTACTTCTAGAAATGAGTCTCCCTTTGGGACTCAGACAAGATTGGCTGCCAGCTAAGGGCACACACACGGACAAAGACATACACACAAAAGCATAAAATCCCATAAACTCTGGTCTATTCGCTGACCTTAACCACAGTTTGAAGTACGAACTGTCTGAGCATCAATACCTATTTGTCTTTTGTGTGTGTGATGGAGGAGTACTCAGAGTTCCTGCTTTCCCTTTTGAAGGAAGTGGAAATCTCTAGATGGGGGAAACTGTCGAAATCTTGTATTGTAGGAGAATCTTCTCAACTTCCCTCGGCCATCTTTTTTTTAAATCCCACTTCAAAGCTGGAATACGGTAACAAACATTACTAGGCAGCCTTAACTTCACCCCCTGCAACAGGAACGTATTGTTACTGTTGAAAGCCTAGAGAGCGGGGTTGCTGTGAAACAATGTGAGCATTAGAGCAAATTTGCCCTCTAGATCGGGAGCAAAAGGAGGTCACCGTTGATGCTGATGAATTTGTCCAGTCAGCATGGGGCTAATTGCCATCAGAGGCAGAGCAGAAATGAGTTAGGTGGAGGAACTGTGATTACCAAGCAGGGAAGGGTTGCCCACTGCCTCTCCCATCTCCTCCAGGACCATGGAAGCATCCTGACATAGACGTTTTGTCAGTGGGAATGTGGGCAAACCAAATAGAATCAACCTGCTCTCCTAATTGTCTCCTTTAACCGTCTTCCTGCTAACTGTTGTTCCCTTTTTTTTATGTCTCACCTCCTTCCTTCCTCTTCCTCCCCAACGTATTTTACACTGTTTGCCTTTTTATTACTATACCTCTGGGCTGACAGCCAAAGCACTTTTGCAGCAGCAGAACATCAACTGCATGCTCACGCAAAGTGACCCCAATGGAGATTATTTAACATAGATAATCAATCTTTGTATTTTTATCACAACGCTTCACTGATCTCTCTACCTCCTCTCACTTTCTACCGCCTCCTCAGACCTTACAGATGGGGATCCAGCATTTTTCAGGCCTCTTTGTGCTGCTGTGCATGGGGGTCGGTGGAGCCCTGCTGACCTTGGCAGGTGAGCACACCTTCTATCACCTGGTCATCCCCCGCCTCCGACGCTCGCCTACACTGCAGTACTGGCTGCACACCAGCCAGGTGAGTAAAACACACATTATAATAACACATCTATAAAAATGCTCAGTTGTAATCTTAACGATGGTGTCTGGTTCCTGCTCTCCAGCTGCTACTTTAAAAAAAAATAACACCCTCCACAGATCATCACTGTCCTCTGCTGGTGGAAACTTAAAACAACACCTAAAATGAGAGATTTTTCCTAAAACTCAGTGTAATGTCACAGAGGACAAATACAGTTCGACCTTTTTATATTACTTTGATAAATGTAAACAAAGACATTTGCTAATTACCTAATTAAGTTTTAATATTGTCTATAAATTAGTAAAGTTAATTAAAACAACTTCAATTAAGCGTTTTCTCCAGGCAGCTTCATATTAGCGGGTCCATTATCACTAATTCTTTGTTGGTTTATTTTTTTTTTCTTATCTGACACTGATGATTTCTTCTAATCTCATACAGCCTTTACAATAACTTTCTTATTTTCTGTGTTTCACACCAGCCTCTAAAACTAAATATGTAAAGTTTAATCATTAGTACATTCTGCAGAAGCACTTTCTGCAGTTGGAATGTAAGAAAATAACAGCAAAGTACAATTTTAAAGGTCATTTGTTGTTTTTTACTGCAGCTCCAGCCATTATTAAATGAGATGCCTTTGGCAATTTCGGAGGTGAATAATGGAAGTAGCAGTTTGAATATCAAGACTGTTCACATTTGTTTGCAACATCTCTCTGAAAGGGCAGCCACTCCGGGGCAGGCTCCAGCGTTCATCACCGAACCAGCTCAGCCATGTGAAAGCACGCCGTCTGACTTAGTCCCACTTGGTCATCCCGATGGGTGATGAAAGGCTGCTGTGCAAAGATTACCAGATGCACACACGCCGTGAAATTTAAAACATGGTCACACCTTGTTCTGGAGATGTTTGGATTAAATGAAGCTCTTTGATACTTTAATCAAAATGGCTTTAACCGATCCTGCAAACTTCAATTAAATGTTTAAATGTAGGCTTTTCTTGAATTATTCAAAGAAGTTCTCGAGCTGTTTTGCGAGAAACTGCTGTCACAAATGTCCTGTGCAGCCGGGCAGAGGAATATTAGCTCTTTAAAATGCAGCTTCCCTGATTTCCTTAGGCTGGATGAAGTCATAACAAAATGTCCTGTTACTGATCGTCTTCTCTGCTTGCAGAAAATCCACAGAGCTCTTAACACCGCCTATGAGGATGTGGGGAAGGAGCTGACCGGCATCGACCAAAAGTAATGAGCTCACTGACATTCTCTTACACCACGCACTCCTGCTCACATGTTCTGAAAATGAAATGCTACAGATCCATTTTAAGAGTTTTAAGACATCAAATTTTACCAATATAGGTGCAAAAACGCATAATAAGTACATTAACAAATGGCTGCTTTTTACACAAAACCAGCAGCTCAGATTATGAGGTTCAGGAATGCCACATCCACCTTGAATTAAAGAAAAAAGATACAAATAATAATCTAAAGCAGAAACTCAGCTCCCAAATTTAAAAGGGTAAACATTAATTAAAGAAAATGTTTTGTTTTCTGTTAGCCAGAAGCATCTCTATAAGGCACTTTAAGAATGTTAAATATTTAATTTTCCTTCTTAATGATCTGGATTTTCTTCCATGCTGCTTTTATTATTTGATGACTAGACCACCCCGTTTCAGCACTTTCACACTGGAGTCTGAGTTAGTACATTTAGGTCCTCGATCAGATGTGTGCCTGGTCCAGTGTCATTTTTGACAGCATTGTCATTTATAGATAATCTGTTACTAGACTGTGAGTAATAGAAATGTTAATAAAAACACCTAATTATAGGTGTATAATAATAATTGAAAGTCAAAAATAGATTTCAGTAAATCAATTTAGACTGAGAGACCATTTAAACTTCAATTTTAAAGGTGTGGTTGACTGAAAAAACATTTTTTAATTATTATTTCTGATTATAATTGGTCACTCTTGAGTTTTTCATGCAGTCTGATCATTAAAATCTATCTCCTGCATTAGCTTCTGACAGAAAATAGACAAATTTGCATTCAAGACTCCACCCATCTTGGCTCGCGCCTGTCCATTGGGGGCTTTTTTAATGTTCTATTTTTGCAGCGAGGAGAGAGAGAGAGTGTGTGTCTTGGTCATCGACATATAAATATATGAAGGTCTTGGTGATAGTGACTTTGCATGGCTGAACAGGTTAGCGAATCAGAAGCAAGGTGTGTGTATATCATTTATAATAATGAGCAATCCTGCTGTTTTCAGCCCACCTCTGCACCAGCAAACTTCTGCATCTCAGAACAGGAGTGTCATGGCTTTTTTTTAAAGACTCATAAGGCATTGATTTAAAACACTGCAAATGTTTTTAATAAATGAGAAAAACACTTTTACAGGCTCAGAACCCCTTTCCGGGTGTTTTCTATTTGAAATCTTAAATTTTTTTTGATTTATCATGTCAATAATCAATAAAGCAAAACTATGAATTTACACTTTTAAATAATTAAGAGTGCAGTTTCTCCACTGTCATCACGTGTGGTCAGAATGATGAGAGTCCTTCAGCAGAACCAACGCCTCTTTGGTTTGCTGTTGAATCTGTTTGGTGGAAGCTGATAACTCTTATTTTAGGAAAGTTTCTGCAAGAAAGCTGATAAACAAAAGTTTTATTAGTATTAAAATATGTCTTTGGTATCAAATCACATTTTCATATTTAAATGAAAAAAATTCTTTCTCCTCTAAAAACATGTTGGCTTTGATACATTTTATTCAGTCATAGCTTAAGTAATTGATCATTTCAACATTTATCTCATAAACAAACCTTACTATTAAAGAGGAACAACCACATCAGTGCCATAATGGTTTAAGTTTGCTTAATTTTTATTATGTTCTTTATTATTATGTTGCACTAATATCTGACTGTTGTTTTTGTGGCCTTCTTTTACCAGCCCCTCCTCTTGTATCTCTGAGAACTGCACCTTACACAGGAAACAGCACCAGCCTCCTCCCCCATCTCCCCCCATATCCCTTCCTGCATCCTCTACAGCTGGAGACACTGGAAACTCCTCGCCCTCGCATGACCACAAGGAGAAACGTGTTCACTTTGACCTGGAAACACTTCACAGCTACCGCCTGCGCACGCACACCGCATCGGTGCGAGGTCGACCTGGAATGGTCGGTCGTCCTGGGCTCGGCCTGGGTGGGCTAGGACTGGGAACCCTGGGGGGTTTCACCTCCCCCCCACAGATCAGCCTCCACGCCAACGGTGGCCCTGTCTCGACTTTGGCATCCACAGGTTTGGTGCTCTCCCCTCTGGGGAACAGGGCGGCCCAGACCAGCCTGTGGGAGGGCGAGCTACAGGAGCTGCAAGTGAAGATCGAAACGTTCCGCAACCAGCTGAGAGAAGCTCTGGCCAGACGAGCTGAGATCCAGAGCAGCCTGGAGAGAGAGAGGAGTGGACTGGTGCGCAGGGATACGAGTGTGGAGAGGGAACGCGACAAACCGAGGGTACAGACAATCAGCACAGACAGAAGTAGCTCCGCTCAGCCCAAACTCCCTGAGAGAGACAGAACCAGCCAACTGCAAACCCTGAATAATCAGCAGACTGGATCTGGGACTACAGGACAAGTCAGAAGCAGCCAGCTGAACACAGTGAACAGTTTGGACAGAGGAAGAATCCTTACTTTGATGGGAGAAAGGACTGTCCAATCACGCACTTCTGCTAGTCTGGAGCGAAGTCAAGCCAACCAGCAAAGTGCTGGGAACATAAGTGTCCAAACGCGGAACACTTTGAGCCTGGACAGACAGAAAACTAACCTTTCACGCACTCTGAACACTTTGGAGAGGACGAAAGCCAACCAGCCGAGCGTGAGCAGCGGAACCTGATTGGCTGCCTGTTTAATCCTACTGGTGACAGACAGCCAATCAGGTGTTACTTACATACATAGCCGCGGGAAGATGTTTTGGATTAGATGGTTTCTCATAAAGAGTTCGAGGACAGAATACAGCACTGTTTATTTCAATTCAGTTCAATTCAATAATACTTTATTAATCCCAGAGGGAAATTAGAGTTTACATTATTATGTACTATTATGTATTATTATTATGTACAGAAATCTACTAATTTTTGCAGAAACAAAAAGTATTGCTTCAAATTGCAGCTAAAAACTGCAGTGACTTTGTCCATACATTCCTGAATAAGCAATATAATATTGAAATGAACTCAAAGTTTATGTTTTGGTTTAAATGAATGGATGAATTAGAATTGGAAATGTTAAAAATATGCAGATAAGCTAAAAGATCCATGAATCACAACTGATAAAACGTGCATACCGTAAATCCTCTAATACAGGCCCGGGCCTGTATTTGACTCAAGCTCATCAAGCACCAGGCCTTTATTGGAAGGAGGGCCAGAATTAGAGGCAGGCCTCAATTTCTATTTGAGCAAAATGAACTAATGGTTTGCTGGAGTTTTTGACAATTAAAATTGCGTACACATTTTCAAAGTTAAACACATTTCTTTTAACAACGGTAGTTTCTGCTTCAGCCCTCTCCCCCCTCCCCCTGAGCAGCGGCCGCAAACTCACTGATGCGCCTGCAGCCTCTCGGAGTTCCTGCTGCTCTAAATATTAAAATAATTATTTCATTTTCTGTTCCTCACTTCTGATTACCTTCAGTGGTTTCTGTTTGTTGCAACCACCAGGTACAAAAACTAACTTGTTTTTATTTGACTGTTTTTCTGTCCTGCCTGTTTATTATCTTCCTGCATCTCCTCTCAATCCTAAAGAGAAACTGCTACCTGGGTTCATTTATATTCACCTCATGAGTTACCTTTGAACTGCAGTTCTAAAAGATCTACCGACCGCAAAAATAGCGGAGTGCTCGCTGCTTGGTGGCCGCATCAGTGATCGGTGCGTCACCGGAGGACAAGGTGATGCGCCCTGCTCCACAGCAGCGAAACGCATCAGGCGCAAATAAAAGACAGAAAACATTAAAGGAAATGAACCGACATGAACGATCGCGTGTTAAATTAGTTTTTGAGGTGGTGACACCTGATTTGATAATGTTACTGTGGCCGTGCTCAGGACGCAGATCTACCGACCGCTAAAACAGCGGAGTGCTCCCTGCTTGGCGGCCGCATCAGTGATCGGTGCGTCACCGGAGGACAAGGTGATGCACCCCGCTCCACAGCAGCGAAACACATCAGGCGCAAATAAAAGACAGAAAACATTAAAGGAAATGAACCGACATGAACGATCGCGTGTCAGTACCGACGCTCTGGCACAGCGCGTTGCCCCCCCACCCCCCACCCCCACCCCACCCCACCCCCCCCGAGCGTAGGAGCTTGTCACCTGCTGACAGCAGGCTGCTGTCTTTTCCGAGGGCTGCATCTTGCCGGTCATCATCACGTGACAGCGACTAGTCGATGACAGGCATAAAAAGTCACTATGGTGAAATCGACTAGTTCATACAACCCCTATTGCTCCCCAGTGTTCTGCAGCACACGTTCTCTTTGAACTTGATATCAAATTTTCGCCTCCTCTTCATCTCCGCACGGTTAAAGTTACCCTCATGGTCTATCACTGGCAAATCAAAAGTGAGACGATGACACAACCGCCCCCGTACTTGCTTGTTACCACATTCCACCCGGCCACAATAAGAGACCGGCCATTATTCACCTCTGCCGACTCCAACACCGGCCAAAATATGAGACCCGGCAGTGAATTGAATACAGGCCTGTATTAGAGGATTTACGGTAAATCAGTGAGTGGGAGGAGCTGAGATTAATGGGAAAAGTGCAAATTTATTTTAGAAATTAAACAGTTTTTTTGAGAAATGTTCCTTAAATGCACAGAAAACATCAGGCCTTTTTTGGGTAGTTGATGCCAGAATTTGTCCAAAAATATCAAGGCAGACAAGCAGCTATGAGTGATCAATGGGTTAGGATTATGATATTTTACTTGAAGCCAACATGAAATTGATTTAATCAGTGTGTGTTGATGTTTTGTTTTGTTTAAAAATTAATATTCACTTTGACAAAAGTGGCATAACTTTAAAGCCAAGAGGGGTGCCGAAAATGTATATCTAGTAAAAAAAAAACGTTGTTTCTTTTGCTTAAAGTATTGCTCGCAACAATATACTCTTCAAAATGTTCTTTTTCAGAATCATTCTATCCCAAAAAGTTTATAATTGGCATCTTGTTTATTATTATGAATGATTACGCTTGAAGTGAAGGTATATGTGGCATCATATAATCTGGAAATTACATCCTAGTTTCATAAAAACTGTTTAATGGCTTTTGAAAATATGAACAGAAATGTTACTTGTTACATTATATAACTGATTTAAAAGAACAACTTAAAAATCAACTTTACTTTATATAAAATCTTTAATTTACACATAATAACACACACAGGTGTTATTAATGCAGAGTGATAAACAGGCAAAAACCTCCTATTTCCTTTTTTTTACATTTTTACATTTTACATCAGTCCATTTTATTGGTACCTTCACCATCCATCTATTGTGTTAGAAAACTCTGAAGAACAAACCACCTGAGGTTATTTCATGTATCTGTTCATTCCTAAAACGTTTTGATTTTGGAACAAAAAACTATTTCATCCCTATGTTCTCTGGAGTTTTTCTGAAATCTGAAAGACTAACAATGAATAGCCTGTATTTAACATCTTACTATGGATGGATGGTTGGATGCTGTTTATTGGGTCTCACTTAAAACTGAAATAGCAAATGAAACAGGTTAGTGCTAAACATCAGTTGCCATTTTCTATGTCCAAAAGTATTTTATTGTCCATGACTGACTTCAAATGGTGTTTTTCTTTTTGGACTCTGTAGTTTGTGCTAAAGTTGAAGTGGTAGCAGCTGGCTGTTTCTCCTTCTCTGAAATTTTTGAGCGAAGAGCCTTTCACACCAGTGGTGTTCTGTTGCTAAATACGTGAGTGCGTTATGAATGTAGGACACAAGTGGAAGTGTGGCGGTTCGGTGTGACGGACAACCAAATGGTCCAGTTGGTGGCTTGCAGCTGTTTTTATAGCTGTACTGTGTTAAAGTGACAATGTGTAGTTTTTTCCGTTAATCTCTGGAAATACCCATTGAACTGTTGTTGTAAATGACTTAAAAGATGCCCAGTTGTTGAAAAATATTGGCTGTTTCGTAACATAGAACCACAAAAATCTGTTCCAAAATACATGAAGCGGGTCTAAGGGTGTTTCTCAATGTCAAGGCGCCTGGCCTTGTGAGGCGATGTCTTGCAAGGCCAGGCTCCTTGCTTACGAGGACACTGTCCTTCCTTGGTCAAATAAAACTAGGGCTGCAACTAACGATTATTTTCATAATCAATTAATCTGTCGATTATTTTTTCAATTAATCAATTAATCGGTTTGTTATTGTTTGGCTATTTAACCTATACAAGTGATGAATACATTTCAGTTAAGAAAAAGAAAAACAGGAGAATTGTGCAGTTGACTGCAATCTATTTTATTGCACATGAACACAGTCAGCAGTGTAAAATGAGCTAAACAGTGCAAAATATCAGTCCAGAATAATTTTTTGGCATCAAAATATAAGAGGTAAATTCCATAAAAAATAATGTAGAATCTAGAATAGAGTTTGTAAGTGGTATGCATTGCTGGGGGGTGAGTGTCTTGTTCCCCATGTAGTTGTCCATCGTTGCTTGTTTTTTTTTCTGCATGAGAAACACAAATAGACTGAAATAAGTACACATATAAAATAAAGCAGCACACACACTACAACACTAAATCAATATTATATTACTTGAATTAATTAACAATATACAGTGATCATTTATTTTGGCAAAAATGTGTTGTGAGGCGTTTTACAGCCTTAGATAGTAAAACAGCCTTTTAATAGTAAAAAAAAATGACTTTCTGAATTTCTCCTGTATTTAAAAATTGAAAGCGTACAACTATGCCGCATTATATTCACCTGGACACAGCTCGTCTGTATATTTTTCTCCGCGGAGTTGTCCTTTTTTGAATGAGGAACATAGTTATGGGTTTGTGCCGTTTTTCTCTTAACGAGAACATTCTTATAAACAGACGTGCTAAATTTGGCAAGCGCATGATTCACAACACGGAGATTCACGATTGCATTTAGTCAATCAGAAGTAGAACACCGTAGACTGACGCGGCAAAAAAAAACATGTTCAACATCCACTATAACGAACTCAGCTAAAACACTAAGTCCCAAATTCGATCGGCATGTAGCGATGGACCACTATAATTAGCTTGTTTATTTTCTGTTACTTACCGGGCTGGCGCTTCCTCTGCTGCATTTGCCCCCACTTGTTTTCGTCTCAAATGCTCACTTAGGGACGTCGTGCTTCCGTGCCATGCTAGATGGTTTTTGCATATTTTGCAGGTCACCCATCTTTTCATGGCATCTAGAGTGAAGTGCTCCCATACTCGTGAGGTTTTTGTCCAGGGTTTCTCTTCAGTATTGTCGCTTCTATTTTTCTTCCGTATTTCTTCTTGTTCCGCCATCTCTCACAGCAAGATGCGCGTCAGTAACGTGTTATGTCATGAAAACCGAGGGCACTTATTGGCTCGTTTCTTCTTCTACGGCTCCACTGGTAGATCAGTGGCTCATTACTGCCACACACTGGCGGCAAATTGAACAGATTGTAACCAATGTCAGATTGTGGTAAAAATAGACTTCATGCGGTAAAATGTGATTATTAAACAACTAATCGATGACTAAAAAAGTTGATAACTATTTTAATAATCGATTATAATTGATTAAATCGATTAGTTGTTTCAGCTCTAAAGAAAACGGTTAAATGGAACAGATTTGCATCACATGACCGCGGCTTCCACGGCGGCCACGTAACGTCACGTGACACAGGAGACAACTATATATCTTATGCGTATTAGTTTCAATATAAATATATAATGAGACTTTTACTTTTTAAAATGTGTCTATGTTTATTAAATTTAAAATATAAGTGAGTTACTACCTGCTAGCCACCGAAGCTGCAACTACTAAGCAACTAACCAACCATAGATAACTTTGTTGGATCTAAAAAAAAAAACATTTAAAATTAGCTGACTTACTTTTAAACTTGAAAATTGTCCCTGAAGTAGCTGCTGGCTTCTGATCCGCCATCCTTTTGAAAATACTGCAGTGTATTCTGGGTAATTTTTGACCAAGGCTAGGCTACAAGACACCTCCCGTGCATATTCGTTTAGCTAGCTAAACGGCTAAAAAACGGAGAACACATGCCTCAGTAGAACATGAACATTGGAACACGTCTTGGTGGCTCCTGATGACGTATCTCCTAGGCAACCGGGGCAGGGCCAAGACATCAAGGCAAAGTTCCTTGGCATTGAGAAGCATCCTCTGTCTCTGGTCGACACCATATTGGACGCCATGTTTCCTTCTATGGAAGTCTGTGAGGACAAAATGCATTTCCTAAATTACTAAGTTACAAAACTTTCACCATTAATAAACATTAATGTTTTACACATTTACCTCTTCACTCGCTGCCAGTGATGAAAGGGAGTCTGATGTTCTTGCTTTTTGGCTGGAGGTTGTGCTCCCACGGATTTTTGACCCTAATGGACATCTGTTGGTAAGGTCTTATTTGAACACAGAAATAATGCTTGCTTGCAGTTATTAAGGTATCTACTGTCCCCTATCGCCAGGGAAACTACACACTGTCACTTTAAAACATTGTTAAAAGGCATGGGGAAAAATGTATAAGCTAATTTGTTTTCTAGATTTTCTGTTGTAGCTTTAACGCTCAGTACTTATGACAACGTGGCTCAATAATGCACAGAAGATCTTTTTCTTCTAAATATTTTAAACAGATGTAAACTGATTAGGCTGACACATTAGAAAAGGCGTTGAGATTCCATACAGAAGAAAACTATGGCGTGACCAGAGTAGAGGCTACATAATTTAGTTAATTTCGTTTTTATTTTTATTTTTTTATTTTTTTTTTTCATTGTAATGTGTCTCTACAGGTCCAACGTTTTCAAAGTGCAATACTAAATTACTGCAGAATCCCTTTAATTAAAGTCCCAGCCCTCTCTTCATTAGGGTGTTTGGAGTCTGAGAGTTTAGAATGAACACATGTGGCTTCTTCATTTATGAATGAATCATCATGGTTTTGTTTTATTATAAATCAAAGTAGAAATCCAGGCTGTAATTAGGGATCTTCTTCAGTTTACCCACCAGAGGGAGCTGCATCTCTGCTTCCCGTGGCTATGGACACTGAGATTTTATTCATCAAAAATAACAGATGACACATCTAAGCAATTAGTAATAACAGCATGTGAAATGTGCATTTTTACCTTTGTTCTTATGCAGAGGCAGAGGACGTGAAAAGAAACAGTTTTATAAAGTCTCTCGGACACAAATCAGTTTCACTCATTGTATTGAGGCATTTTCTTTGTCTCTTAATGCTTCAGGAAACTGAACCGGCCAGCCAATCTGAAAAATGCTTTGAATCCGTGGTGGTGCTGATGATACATTTCAACATTTCAGACTTTGCTGTGGTGTGAAGTGGTTGTGTTCACTTGCCATGATGTCTAGAAGGACATACGTATTTTAGATCTTTTATTGAGGACAAAAAAAAGCTTGTGGTACTGAATATTTAAAAAATACTTTTAAATTATCCCTTACAAAAGTTATATCAACATATATTCATAAATTTTATGCATAAATGGACATTCTCATGTTTTGAAATAAAGATTTATATACTAATGTGCTTGCATTGTCATTTTTATGTAGGAATACTTGTGTCATGGTCTGTGTCGGCGTCTCATCTCATGTGTGTCCTTTTGTCCTCCATTTGTTCTCTATGTGCTTCTTTTGTTGTCCTCTAGCACCCTCATGTGTCATGTCTGCATCTCTATATGGTGTCTTCTGTTTGTAGACCTTTTTATCATCCCCTCAGGTCCAGTGTTCATTTAGTTATCCTCTGTGCCCCAAGTTGCAGCTCCAGCCTCTTTGTCCCCAGCTGTATGGTGTGTGTGTGTGTGTGTGTGTGTGTGTGTGTGTGTGTGTGTGTGTGTGTGTGTGTGTGTGTGTGTGTGTGTGTGTGTGTGTGTGTGTATGTGTATGTGTGTGTGTGTGTGTGTGTGTGTGTGTGTGTGTGTGTGTGTGTGTGTGTGTGTGTGTGTGTTAATCCTTCCCGCAGCCTGTAGGTTCAGTTTTGTGTTTTAGAGTTTTTTAGGTTTATTTGGCCCTCCTCTGTTTCTGTTTGCCCATTTTGATTATTAGGTTCACCTGTTTTCCATCCAGCTCTCACTCCACACACCTGCCACCATTTTCCCTAATCACTTCTCCCTGTGTATATAAGCTCTGTCTTGTCTGTGTCTGGTGTCGGTTCATTGTTGTTGCTTGTCAGCATTATTGGCTCTGTCAGTCTGCTCGTTACTGTTGTGTTTTTTTTTTTTTTGACTCCCTGGACTTTTGGATTTTGGCTCCCTGCCATTTGGATTTATTTTTGTTCTTCCTCAAAATAAAGGATTTTTACTTTACATATCCACTCCTGCCTCTTGTCATCCTGGGTTCTGCATCTTGGGTCCTAACCTCCTGCTCCTAAACGTGACAACTTGTTAACCCTCCCACTGTCTTATCGGGTGACCCATTTAGGAAAGGTGACCATTGAGCAGGGTTGATGGTTTATCCCTGGGTGACGGTGGCACAGGAATTAAGTGCTCGCCCCGTAATCGGAAGGTTGCAGGTTCGAGTCCCGCTCAGTCTGTCGCTGTCGTTGTGTCCTTGGGCAAGACACTTAACCCACGTTGCCTGCTGGTGGTGGTCGGAGGGACCGGTGGCGCCAGTGCTCGGCAGCCTCGCCTCTGTCAGTGCGCCCCAGGGCAGCTGTGGCTACATCGTAGCTCATCACCACCAGTGTGTGAATGTGTGTGTGAATGGGTGAATGACTGATTGTGTTGTAAAGCGCCTTGGGGGGTTCCAGGACTCTAGAAGGCGCTATATCAAATACAGGCCATTTACCATTTATTTTTACCTTAAGGCCGACGTGGCAGGGGTGAAGAGTGAGCACCACCTCACCTCTGCAACTTGGACCTCAAGGTCACAAGGTCTGGGCCAAAGACTTCCACCTGAAATTGCCTCTACAAGCCTAATAACTGAAATTTTCTTGTGGTCAGCAACTTTTAAGACTGTTTACATCATCAAGCTCAGTTACCTTGGGAGGGTGCAGTTGAGGAGGCTTACGAGTGCAAGAAACTGAAATACGCTGAACTTGCAGCTGTAGCACAACAACGTGGTTGGAAGATGAAGGTTTGACCTGTTGAGGTGGGATTTGTAGCCTTTACAACATCAAGGCTGCTTCACGGGCTTGGGGTACAAGGACAGGGTCATCAACGGGCAATAAAGTATCTCTCCAGAGCTCTTACAAGGAGCAACCAGTGGCTCTGGTTGAAGAGAACAAACTCTGAATGGGCCTAAACTGGAAAGATAGTGTCTTTGGTGTGGATCTGGGACGCAGAGAATCACTGCTGAACAATCTAGAGAAGTTGTGGGCTTATCAGCAAAACGTTGATGAAGGAGGGTGCCCACTGGAGAACCCAGAGAGATGACACCAATGATAGTTTCCAGTCAGGTTTACGTAGAGCTCATTCTGCTGAAACAGCTCTTCTTAGGATCTCGAATGACCTTCTGACCCACAGTGATGCAGGGGACTGTTCTGTTCTGGTCCTGCTGGACCTGACTGCAGCCTTTGATACTGTTGACCATCACCTGCTACTGGATAGGCTGAGAGACTGGGTGGGCCTATCAGGATCTGCTCTTGGGTGGTTCACTTGTCTGTCTGAGTGTTCCATCTCTGTGGTCGTTCGCAAGTTCTGGTCCTCCACCACCTGCCTCACCCATGGTGTCCCGCAGGGTTCTGTGCTGGGGCCTCTACTCTTCCTCCTCTATCTGCTTCCTCTTCAGCACATCCTGAGCTTGTTGAGAGGATTGTCCTACCATCTTTACGCAGATGACATCCAACTGTACATCTCCTTTAAGCCCCATGAGATGTCTAAGCTGCAGCTGTTACACACCTGCTTAGATTAATAAAACCTGGATGGCTGGGAGCTTTCTCCAGCTGAATGAAGATAAGATTGAGATCCTCATCTGTGCCCCAGACAAGCTGGTTCCCAAAGTCAGAGACTCTCTTGGTCAGCTTGCTTCTCCCACCACACCCTCTGTCAGGAATCTTGGTGTGACCTTTGACCCAGCTCTCACGCTGGATTCTTATGTCAGTTCTCTTGTTCGCTCTTCCTTCTTCCATCTCAGGAACATTGCTAAGCTGAGTCCCATTCTGTCCCGCTCTGAACTTGAGACAGTTATCCACGCCTTCATTTCCTTGCTTAGACTACTGCACTTCTCTTTTCACGTGTCTGAGCAGAACCTCCCTGAACCATCTACAGGTGGTTCAGAACGCCTGTGCTCGGCTTCTGACCAAGTCCTCCAAACACGCCCACATCACCCCGCTTCTCCTCCAGCTTCTCCAGGGTTCATTTCAAGATCCTGGTTCTGGTCTTTAGGGCCGTACATGGACAACTACCATAATACATTGGTGATCTCATTTCCTACACCCCCAGCAGTTCCCTGAACTCCAGTGACCAAAGCCTACTGGTTGTGCAGCGCACCAGGCTAAAGACCAAAGGTGTCAGATCATTTGCTGCTGTGGCCCCCAGACTCTGGAACTCTCTCCCCCTGAGCCTGAGATCAGTGGACTCGGAGGTCTTCTTTAAAAAGCAGCTGAAAACTCACCCGTTCATGGTGGCTTTGGTGTGACCTTCATCGCCACCATCTCCTTATTCTGATCTTTCTACCTATTGTGCCTTTCCCAGGATCCACTGATTTTCCTCTTTCCTGTTAATTTTCTCTCTCCCTTTCCTCACATTTTTAATCACCGTTTATTTTTTATCATTTTAAACATAATTTTTAATCATTTTTTTTTCTTTTTTGCATCATATTTTTTTTGTTTTTGTGAAGTGCCTCGTGATTTTTATCTTGAGAGGAGCTATATAAAAGATCATTTTCTTTCTTTCATCATTCAGCTGATTATCCCACAGAATCCAAGGTGCAGGTTTTATCGATGCATTTAGGGATTTTGAGATCTAGTCCTTTGAAGCAAATTAAATGTTGCTTTATTTATTTGGTGTTTGACTGCATATGTTTAAAAAAACTTTGCACTTTATTCGGTATTTTTGTGATACTGCATAATAAGACAAATAACTCATCAGCTAATCACATGGCATTTAGACATCTAGATGTGTTGAAGGTAGAATTATGGAGACAAAAGAGGATTTGAATGACTTTGAATATTGCATAGTTGGTGATGCTAGACAGCCTGGCCTGAGTAGTTTAGAAGCTGTTGATCTGCTGGGATTTTCACCCACAACCATCCCTAATGTTTATAGAGAATAATCTGTAAATCCGGTGACTGACAGTTTTGTGAATGGAATGTCTTGTTGAGGTCAAAGGAGAACGTCCTCCACAGTCACAATTTCTCTGTGGAGTTCAGAAGCTTTGGGACGAGGTGGAATAGGAGATTCATTGATGTAACCATGAGATGCTGCCATGTTGAAATGCACCTGGACCTCTTAGGGATGTTTCCAATACCAATAATAATTTGTTGAATCTATGACAAAAATAATTTAAGCAATTTTTCTATGCAAACGAGTTCCAATCTGGTACTAGAATTGTATATTTAAAAAGTAGACTAACTACAGATTTTTGACACAACAGCAAAAATTCATAATGAAACTATGAGCAGAGTCCAATACTATCTATAGTGTGTCTAGTTGCTATCTGCTGTCTGTAAGGAGTTTATGGCTCCTCTCATGTAATGCTTCTTTTTAACCACATGATGTCACTTGAATCCACCAATAAAAGATGGGCACAGCCAGCTTGGTCGTGTTACCAACAGATTGTGACTTTGCATTGTAAACATTGTTGGAGCTATTTTGGTTACTTACAATTGTTGGGTTATTTATAAGGTTTAGTTGTTGGTTAATTATAACTTTATTTCTGCTTGTTTTGCCAGTGAGAATCAGCCCGGAAGAACAGAGGTGTTTGTTTTCTATAAATATAGGACTGGTGTTGGACCAGCATGCACTGGGGTGGGCCTATGGTTGTTGTTGTTTTTTTTTTTTTTACCAGAGCAGGAGAAGCAGCAGGAAATGGAGATGTGAATCATACTTGACAAGTTAGATGAATAAACGCTTAAAAATCAACGTTTAAGATCTTTTGGGCATTTGACTTATTTTGCCTGCGTACAAAGTGGCACTTCAGTGCAGCAGTGGCTTAAGGATTTAAAAATGAAAGGAAATTGGTTAGACGAACAAGGAAACGCCACTACACAAAGTAAAAATCCACACCTGTGGACCTAAGGAAAAATATGATATGTTGGATCTATGGATCTTAAGGATTACCATCAAACAAAGCATCATACCTTCAAGGACTTCAAGTGGAAATGCTGCTTCGGGCCTACATGTCACTCATTCATCCAAGTTGGTGTGTGTTTGAAGCTGTAAAAGGAAAACAGTGAAACTGTTAGAGTTCAAAGACATTATTTCACTACCAAAGCTTGAGTTTGGATGTGCAAACTGGATGCATGATTGGATGAATGAAAAAAGCCAACACCCATCATTAAAATGTTTGTTCACTGGAATCAGCACGTTTGAAGAGAAAGTGTGCTTTACCTGTGGGTTTGTGGTTTGGAATAGCCCAAAAGAACTTAAAATGTCTGATATTAAGAGCAAACAAGAGGATGGTGCATCAATGCCATGACTATGCTTTAATTGAAAGTGTAACTGAAAAACACAACCTTCACCATCCTTTCCTGCTGTAAGAAACCCCAGCTGAGAACGTTTGGATCTTTGAGTAGTTCAAGCTGTTACTGGTTTGTGAGAACACAACTACAAATGACAAATTATTGTAGGAGGACATCGTGAAGAGAGTGGCATGCTGATGAGCCGGTACATCAACCAGACTGTATGAAATGGAAATATTCACACAGTGATAAAAACCCATCAATCATGAGTTCTCTGCTCTTGCTCATGATTGGATAATCCATCTTACAATAAAACCAACAATAGATCTTTGGCAGGTGTCTTCAAAGGGACACACTGGATGAGTTGTAAAAAATCAATCAGAATCCAATCGCTGAAATGAGTGAGTTTTGAGAGATGGATGGATGAATTTTTGGCTGACAGGTGGCTCAAAGAAAAAAGTATTGATTATCAATTACATTTGAGCCTGGCAGTATTTGGGATAAATTGGACTCATAGTGGACATTCTGCTCTCTAGGTTAAGACTGTAAACCAGTGTTGTTCAATTCCGGGAATTGAGGGCCAGTATTCAGCACATTTTGGTTTTAACTCTGCTTCAACACACCTGATTTCAATCAGTAGGTGATGAACAGGCTTCTTCAGAGCATGATGAGCAGCTGTACAGGTGATTCCACCAATTAATAGTGTATTGGACCAAGAAAACCACTAAAACATGCTGGACACCAGCCCTTGAGGCCCAGAATTGAGTAATCCTGCTGTAAACTAACAAAGATTGCTAGCACCTTTGACCAGGATAACATTTTTGGACATAGTTTCGTCATGAATGCAGATCTGTCCATCCATCCATTCTCTTCCTCTTATCCGGGATCGGGTCGCAGGGGCAGCAGCCTGAGCAGAGAGGCCCAGATTTCCATCTCCCCAGACACTTGGGCCAGCTCTCCCTGGGGTAATCCCAAGGCATTCTCAGGCTAGTTGAGCAACATAGTCCCTCCAGTGTGTCCTGGTTCTATCTTTGGGTCTCCTCCCGTTTGGACATGCCCGGAAAACCTCACCAGGGAGGCATCCAGGAGGCATTCAAGCCACTTCAACTGTCTGGCTCCTCTCAATGTGGAGTAACAGCGGGTCTACTCTCTAGCATCTCCCAGATGACCGAGCTTCTCGCCCTATCTCTAAGGGAGAGCCCAGCCACCCTGTGGAGAAAACTCTGCTGCTTGTATCTGCGATCTTGTTCTTTCGGCCACTACCCAAAGCTTGTGACCATAGTTGAGGGTAGTAACGTAGATCGACCGGTAATCAAGAGCTTCACCTTCCAGCTCAGATCTCTCTTCACCAAGACAGACCGGTACAGCGCCCACATCACTGCAGAAGCAGCACTAATCCACCTTTGAATCTGACGATCCATCGTTCCCTCACTTGTAAACAAGATCTCGAGATACTAAAACTCCTCCACTTGAGGCAGGACCTCATCCCTGACCTGGAGAAAGCATTCTAGCCTTTTCCAATTCGAATAAAGATTTGATGGAATGGTTTTAGACCTCATGATAAGGGCTTCCTAAAAGTGGTCCAAAGGAAGAAAGTGTCATGACTCCCAGTCTTACACCCTCCTCTGCCTCTGCTGTCTCCACAGCAACCTCAGCCTGCACCTCATCAACTTCATTCATCTCACCTGTTCCTGTTATCAGCTCATCCCACACACCTGCTCCCTCTGCTATTTAACTCACAGCCTGCTCTCCAACCAGAGCCAGATTATTGAACGCTTTTGTCAGTAGATTTTCCAGCCTTGCACCTTGCCTGATCACAGCCTCGGGACCTCATTTCCACACCTGACCCCTGCCTAGGACTCTGCCTGCCATCTCGACCCTCGCCTATCTTTGACCCCTTCTCTAGCCTGCTCCATTTACCTGCTTCGCCTCGTTCTGGTTTTTGACTCACGCCTCCTCTCCTCTCCGACTCTGTCTCCCGCCTCGCCCTCCTCTGGTAACGCCACATCCAATAAAGACTTTTTAAGGAACTTTACTGTGTTTGGTGTCATCACGGGTCTTCCGAGTTCTGATCGTGACAGAAAGGTGCAGAAATGGCCACATTGAAGGCTAAGATGATGAAAGTAGGACTTGGTCAGTGTCCTCTGACTCAATTTTAGAATTGTTTTATTGGCTAATGTTAGATAAGTGATGCAAGGCACAGAAGTTGCTGCATACAGGTACAGTGAACAATCGGGCTCCTTGTGCTGGCCTGTGTGTAGTGCCCTTTAGACAACATCATCTGAAGCAAGCATGGCCTGATCAGATGCATTCCATTGTCTTCCTTCATGTAGATGAAAACGTCTCTTTGCATTGCAGAAAGTTTCATAGGCTTGGGAACCTTTAACCATAGAACCAACTACATCCCTTGAAGAAAAGTCTATTCTTTTATTTTTCTGCCATCAGAAAAATGTACCCTGTCATGCAGGAAAGCCTGATTCAGGAGTTGTTTGAGGAACATAATAATTAAAGGTGTTGGCTTTTCCTTCAAATTCTTAATACACTCAAGAAATTGTGTATTTGTGCTTAGTAATAAAGCTCTATTGAGACCCTGCAGCATAACTTTTAGGGCATTATGGATCTACTACTGACCATATGTGGCAGCTCTTCAGATGCATTTATCGACCTGCGTTTCTATAGACATCTATGACAATTATGCAAAGCGCCACACGTTTGTGTCTTAATGCATGTTGGCACACATTGGCAATCAGTATTTGGTTCAAACGAGTATCTGGGTCACATATGTGAAAATCAGTCAAGACAAATTTTAATCAAACTTAAGAATCCCCAATGAGCATACCCTCCAGCAAATCATTTACTGTCCAACTGGGGTGGATGACAAAAAAACGCTGACATGTATGAATGTCATAACAAAGAAGATTTAAATGTGGGGGGTGTCTATCTCTGAAAATGTGTTGATAACGAAATAAAACCCACGATGCTGAGAATAGTTCTTCAGTGGCAAACAGAGGAAAACATCTAACCACCTCCACCTTACATCTCTCCTTTCCTCTCTATAAAGTGCTTTGTCTAGTAGGTAAATAGGAGCCCGACACAGTGAGTGATGAGTTTATTAGCTCCTACCAGCTGTGACCAACCCTTGGGTATTATTGGCGGGGTAGCTGGATCTGTGTGTGTGTGTGTGTGTGTGTGTGTGTGTGTGTGTGTGTGTGTGTGTGTGTGTGTGTGTGTGTGTGTGTGTGTGTGTGTGTGTGTGTGTGTGTGTGTGTGTGTGTGTGTGTGTGTGTGTGTGTGTGTGCATTGAGACGGAGGATAGGCACCGCAGGGGGAATGAGAGGCGGATCAGGAGGGGTGGGAATCGGAGGGAAGGGAGTGCCCTGTGAGTACCAGAAGGACTCCCTGGCAACTAGAGACAAGATCAACAATAAATGGGGCGCCCCCATTCTTACAGCACAGAGCCAACTGAGACAGAGAGGATATGTGGGGTGGGGGTATGCAAATATCTGAATACCGTTGGAGACTGGTCAGCAGGCGAGTTCCTACCCCACACCTTTGCAAGCTTGGATACTAATGCATAAACTCCAGATGTCCCTGAATGTGTCACAGCCATAGGAAAACAGCTAAAGGGTGTCAAACACGTGAGCTCAGCTTTAATCCCTAAGAATTGATAACTGTGAGAACAGATATAGATCTCTTATCTTCTGAAGCACAGCTGAGTTGTTTTATGCTGATTACCTCGGGGTGAGTCAGAATCATTTGGGGTTTGAAGTGCTGGTGGATTCCGGGGTGATCTAAATGCACCACTCTGGTCATCCGCCTGCCACACCCCTTGGTGCAAACAAAGGCAACAGAAACCTCTTCCCTGGATGATATTGCAGATTAAATGACAATCTCCTGCTTTTTTTTTTTTTTGAGAGAGAGAGAGGGGGGAAGGATTATTCTTTTAATTCAACAACCCAATCCAACCTTTTGCCTGCAGACATCTCCACACAGCCCACTCGTTTTTACGCACATCTATGCGTGGGGTTTGTGGTGCGCATATAAACACAATCGCATCGACATGCGCACATGAGGTGTGTACGCACGTTAAAAAAAAGCTCCCCCTTTGTCTTGGTCGCCTCGCGGCCCTGGAAGGCAGCGTGGACCAGACTGTCTCCTCCCCCCATCAGAGCTCACACACCACAACTCCCACTCCCCCCCCCTCTCTCTCTCTGTGTGTGTGTGTGTGTGTGTGTGTGTGTGTGTGTGTGTGTGTACCCGAAAACCAAGTCACGGATGAAATCAGCCTTTTAATATAAAATACAATGAAATAAAATATTTAAAACGGATCCACGTTCTGTGTTGGACGTGGGAGGGAGACGCTGGGACCTGGGAGGGAGGAACCGCGTAGACGCACGTGAATCTTTCACTTATCCGGAGCCAGGACGCAGATAGGAGCGGAGCGCGTTAGCAGCAAGTGCGGCAAATTGGACTTTCCACCATCAGCATCCCTACTGCCTCTCTCCTCTCTCCATCCTTCCTCCTGTATAGATAGATCTCTCACCCCTCCTAGCTCCCATCGCTCCTTCTCGGAGTACTGACGAGGATTTTTGTATTCCGGGGCGACTCGAAGGATGCCGGAGATGGATTAAAAAAGGAAAGGGACCGCGCATCGCAAAACTGGAACAGCACGCGCGACCACGCCGCGGGGGAAGGGGGCGACGGGACTCTGTAAATTCGCGGAGCCCCCGGGACAGAGGTGAGTGCCGTCTGACGGTCTTCTCTCCCCCCCTCATCCACCTGCCTGGTCTCCTCCCTGACGCCGGCTGAGGGGAGAGAGGAACAACCAGCACATGGTTTTCTATTTCTGGTGATTTGCTTTTGTTTTTTCATTCTGATTGCAGTGGTGGGGATTTTAATATTGGCTGATTATTCTAAAAACTAAAATAAAAAACCTGGATGTTGGGATAAGATGCCAAATGCAGCCAGCTCACATTTCTGCATCTCATCAGGGAAAAAAACATGATGGCTGAGCCTTTTTTTCTCTCCACTGTAAAGGCAGGTGAATTAAGTAGACTGTACCCATTTCTTTGAATATTCAGGGCCCTGCAGTTTTCATGACTTTGCAAAAAGCAGCTTATAAACTTTTATATCAGGAGAATGACTGAAATTCTGGGAAATAATAGGTAAGTAATGACAGTAGTCATCACATTGGTTATTACAGGTAATAACGTTGTTTGATGTAAAAAAGGAATGACTGATGGGAACAGATTATTGCATCAAAATTAAAGTTTTATTGACGTGTCCATGCAATATCGGTTGTAAAAACAAAACAGCTAATAAAGAAGGCTAAGAAACTTCAGTGTACTGAAGCTGGACAGTTATTCTGTACACTTTGAAAGGGCATCAGTGAAACATCGGTCATCTGTCAATCACAAAGTTTGCTGCTTGATCCCAGATTCAGATGTACAAGTTTCCTTTTGCAAGATGTTGTCCCAAGTGGCTGCATTATAAGCTAAATGAATAACATAAACTCAATAAGGTACAGGAAAGATTCATCAGAGTTCTGGTCCATATTGACGTTATTACATCTCACAGTCGCTGCAGCTGTGTCGATTACATCTGTGATGTGAATCCGCCACTTCCCAAAGCTTTTGGGTTTAGATCTGGTGACTGTGGAGGATGTTGGAGTCCAGTGAACTCATCGTCGTGTTTAAGAAACCAGTTAGAAGTGATCTTAGCTTTGTGACATGGTGCATTATCCTGTTAGAAGTAGTCATGAGTTCACTGTGGTGGTCTGCAACAATACTCAGCTAGAGTGTGCCAGACTCAGGTGGTACTAAGAGGTCCAAAGAGGACGAAGAACATCCCCTATCACCACCATTGCACCAGCAGTGGCCTGAAGCATTAATACAAGGCAGGAATGATCAATGCTTTTACATTGAAACCATCTAAACTTATGTTCATCCATTTTCCAAATAACTCTTGAGTGGGGTCTCAGAGGGTTGATTTCTATCTCCCGAAGTCAACGGGTGAGACATGGGGAGGAAGCACTGCCCAAGTTACCCCTCACAGATCCTTGAGACAGCCAAGAGGAAACACTATCAATATGTTCTCCTCAAGCACATTTATGTATTTAGCAGACACTTTTGTCCAAAGCGACTTACAGGTGATAACCAAGCCAGCAGGTTGCCCTCGAGGCTAACAAAAAACACTATTCAGTCAATCCTAGGTGGCAATGAAGCAGCATAATCAATCATAGAGGGAAGCCAACATGGAGTGTGCAGAGTGGGGGACGGGTGCTGGGAGGGTGTTAGTTTAGAAGATGCTCTCGGAAGAGCAGGGTCTTCAGGAGTTTCTGGAAAATCAACAAGGACGCCCCAGTTCTAGTAGTGCTAGTAGTGCAGACTCATGAAAAGAGTCTGGATTGTCCTGAGCGTGGCGTAGGCACTGCTAGCCAACGATCCTTCGACGATCGGAGCGGCCGGGCCGTGACGTAAGTCTTCGCAAGAGGGATCTAGTAGATGGGAGCTGTACCATCCAGGACTTTGTATGCTAGCGCTAGTCATTTGAATTTGATGAATGCAGCTAGCGGTAGCCAATGAAGCTTAATGAACAGAGGGGTGACATGTAGGGGGTGGTATGTGTGAGTTCAGTTTTCTTCTACAAAAGTATACATGTTTAGGTTGACAGGAGAATCCAGTGACTCCACCCCCTAGCCAATCAGTGACAGATGGTTGCTGATGTCGCATTTTCGGCTTTGCTTGGAACCACATTGAACCAGGTACCGGAAAATTAACCTGGTACCTGTTTCTAAATTAAATGCTGTCCAACCAGACCGAATCGATTCGAGTCACGCTGAGTATGTATTAATGGAATCACCGCATTAGTTGTCTTGAGAAATTAAAGGACTTGTTTTGTTTTTTGTTTTTAGTATTAATGGAATCACCGCATTAGTTGTCTTGAGAAATTAAAGGACTTGTTTTGTTTTTTGTTTTAACTGGAAAACAATGTGTTTACTGATACAAAAACAAAAAGCAAGTCTGGTACAATTCTTGTAACTGATAGGTCTGTTTAAAAAACATTCCTTGCAAAATGTCCAAATAAATCCCTTCTGATTTACACGTTAATCTGAATTTCATTATTTTACTCAATTATGTTAGCAAATTTAACAGTTAGACTAATACTTTAGAAACTGCAAGAAATGATCAAAGATGCTTTATTTCTGTTGTGTATTGTCTCAGACCAAATCAATTGAGATAATAAGTAGAAAGCACATTAATAATGGAACTAACATGCTGACATTTTCAAACAAACAGAGATAAATCTCTTAATAAGGTCCTCGGCCACTTAAAGAGCAAATAACGCCTAAATGAACTTTTTTTTTGCTGATAACCTGTATAGATGAGTGTCTAATGGTGCTGTACACATGTGTAATCATTACTGTGGCAGTTAAGTGCAACTTACTTTAACTTTAATATTTCAGCCCCAAACCATAATTATGTCTCCATCTTCAGGTTAAAAACTCTGCTCCACGTTCATGTAGAACCAGCTGTGGCTGATGGCTAAGCTGAAAAACGTGACATTGTCAGCAAAGTACTACGTGGCTGCACCGCACTGGTCTCCAGGTGAGGCAGCCGCACCTCCACCTGGCTCAGCCACTCACCTGCCAATATGACACGCTGGCTCTCTGAGCCGCTCGCCTCCTTGAAAAAAATGCCCTCCTCCCCTTTTCATCTAATGATTGTAGTTAACAGGAAATCCTCCAGAATGCTGCAGAATCTGTGTTTGCTTTTCTCCTGAGGGGTAAGTCTTGTGTGCGTGCGTGAGTGCGTGCACGTGTGAGTGCGCACGCGCTCGTTAACAGCTAGTTTTTAGATTGAGAAACTCCGACAGCACACGCGGGGGGTTGAGGGGGGTGCGGTCTACCACTGCCTCAGTGCCGTTCTCTCGGTCCGCCAGGAGACGCCTCTTTCAGAAGCGTTTTCCTAACAGGAAGTGTGGATGAAATACGTCCCCGCCCAGGCCTTGACCCTCACTTTAAGCAACCTCCATGTGTCCTGACATTTATTTTTCAATGCCCTAAAATCTTCAGTTAATTTTACTCAAGCTGAGTACATTTGACTCAAATAGAGTAGAAAATACTCTGAACAAGAGTGCATTTGGTCCCATGGACTTAAATGTACCACTCTCATTTTTCCTCCCAAAGTGGGTGGCTTTCTGTTAAGGGCCATTCAGTCCCTTTACCAGAGGAGCGTGAGTTTGGTCCGCATAGCCGGTAGTAAGTCGGACCTGTTCCCAGTGAGGGTTGGACTCCGCCAGGGCTGCCCTTTGTCACCGGTTCTGTTCATCACTTTTTTGGACAGAATTTCTAGGCGCAGCCGTGGTGTGGAGTGTGTCGAGTTTGGTGGCAGGAGAATCTCGTCTCTGCTTTTTGCGGATGATGTGGTCCTCCTAGCTTCATCCAGCTCTGACCTTCAGCTCTTGCTGGGTAGGTTCGCGGCCGAATGTGAAGCGGCTGGGATGAGGATCAGCACCTCCAAATCTGAGACCATGGTTCTCGACCGGAAAAGGGTGGCTTGCCACCTCCGGGTCGGGGGAGAGGTCCTACCTCAAGTGGAGGAGTTTAAGTATCTCGGGGTCTTGTTCACGAGTGAGGGTAGGAGGGATCGGGAGATCGACAGGCGGATTGGTTTGGCGTCTGCAGTGATGCGGACGCTGAGCCGATCTGTCGTGGGGAAGAGGGAGCTGAGCCAGAAAGCCAGGCTCTCGATTTACCGGTCGATCTACGTCCCAATCCTCACCTATGGTCATGAGCTTTGGGTAATGACCGAAAGAACGAGATCGCGGATACAAGCGGCCGAAATGAGTTTCCTCCGTAGGGTGGCCGGGCTCAGTCTTAGAGATAGGGTGAGGAGCTCGGACATTCGGGAGGGACTCGGAGTAGAACCGCTGCTCCTGCGGATCGAAAGGAGTCAGTTGAGGTGGTTTGGGCATCTGGTCAGGATGCCTCCTGGACGCCTCCCCGGGGAGGTGTTTCGGGCATGTCCTGCCGGCAGAAGGCCCCCGGGTCGACCCAGGACACGTTGGAGAGGTTACATCTCCAATCTGGTCCGGGAACGCCTTGGGGTCCTGCCGGAGGAGCTGGTGGACAAGGCCGGGGAAAGGACGGCCTGGAGCTCCCTAATTGGGATGCTGCCCCCGCGACCCGGACCCGGATAAGCGGAGGAAGACGAGACGAGACGAGAAGTTATTCATTTCATTGATGTTACCCAATCAGGCAGTATGGTATGTCTCCCTTAGGTCCGACTTTTGTCTGGCCATAGCAAGTGGCTGATGCCATTTTCATATCCATCAAACTAATCAGTGGCTCTCTGAGCCATGAATATGGGAGCACAGTCATCTCCAAAGGATATAAACGTTTCAGCAAAAAGCAGGTGATCACCGAGAACAACTCTCTACTGATTTGCAATAAAACATTTCAAGAGTGGACCGAAACGATGTGTTGTAACACCTTAACAGAATACCTGACCTCATCACACCTGACCTCATCACAACAGCAGCACTTGGTTAGTTCTCCTTTGATTGGTGTTCCGTTTTTTCCGCCCTTCTGCAAGATCTGTTGAAGAATCCATGAAAAAGAAAGAAATACATAGAAAACTCTCTCACTGCTTTAATTCCAGATTTATTAACTAGGATCATCTTACTTTAAAAATGATTGGCTTACACCTGTTTTGGTCAAATCTTAAAAATAACATTGTGGAAAAACCTCACAAAGTCCTTTAGGAATATACTAATGGGATAACTATCAGCAATTAATAAGTGAAACTGCAGCTAATTATCTGTAAAATTAAATGACTTATAACTATTTTTTGTTAGCATTGATTGGTTGAATAATGATATCAGCCATTTGAAGAATTACAGTGGGGCAAAAAAGTATTTAGTCAGCCACTGATTGTGCAAGTTCTCCCACTTATGATGACAGAGGTCAGTAATTAACATCATAGGTACACTTCAACTGTGAGAGACAGAATGTGAAAAAAAATCCATGAATTCACATGGCAGGATTTTTAAAGAATGTATTTGTAAGTCAGGGTGGAAAATAAGTATTTGGTCAGTTCAAACAAGGAAAATCTCTGGCTCTCACAGACCTGTAACGTCTTCTTTAAGAAGCTTCTCTGTCCTCCACTCGTTACCTGTATTAATGGCACCTGTTTGAACTCATTATCTGTATAAAAGACACCTGTCCACAGCCTCAAACAGTCAGACTCCAAACTCCACTATGGCCAAGACCAAAGAGCTTTCGAAGGACACCAGGAAAAGAATTGTATACCTGCACCAGACTGGGAAGAGTGAATCTACAATAGGCAAGCAGCTTGGTGTGAAAAAATCAACCGTGGGAGCAATTATCGTAAAATGGAAGACATACAAGACCACTGATAATCTCCCTCGATCTGGGGCTCCACACAAGATCTCATCCCGTGGGGTAAAAATGATCATGAGAACGGTGAGCAAGAATCCCAGAACCACACGGGGGGACCTGGTGAATGGCCTGCAGAGAGCTGGGACCACAGTAACAAAGGTCACCATCAGTAACACACTACAACGGCAGGGAATCAAATCCTGCAGTGCCAGACGTGTTCCGCTGCTGAAGCCAGTGTATGTCCAGGCCCGTTTGAAGTTTGCCAGAGAGCACATGGATGATACAGCAGAGGATTGGGAGAATGTCATGTGGTCAGATGAAACCAAAGTAGAACTTTTTGGTATAAACTCAACTCGTGTTTGGAGGAAGAAGAATACGGAGTTGCATCCCAAGAACACCATACCTACTGTGAAGCATGGGGGTGGGAACATCATGCTTTGGGGCTGTTTTTCTGCTAAGGGGACAGGACGACTGATCTGTGTTAAGGAAAGAATGAATGGGGTCATGTGTCGTGAGATTCTGAGCCAAAACCTCCTTCCACCAGTGTTGCTCGGCGACAGCCCCAAAACATTACTGCTCTCGAGAAGATTTGCATGGAGGAATGGGCCAAAATACCAGCTACAGTGTGTGCAAACCTGGTTAAGACCCATTCAGGCAGGAAGGGTTAACTCCAGCTGCAAAGGCTTGACTTAAAGATCTCATTCACTTTATTCAATAAATTTGCTGTGTTGTTTAGTATGAATGTACGCCTCATTAGACATTTTCTGTGGACAAAAAGCTTCAGTATGAGGGTGTAGAAGTTTGTTGGAGTGGAGGGTGGAAAATGACATCTTGCTTGTTTTGTCTATTGTTTACATTTGAACTTGCTACTTCCTTCTTCCTCCTGTACATATTTGTCACACGAATGAGGCTGTGTACACAAATCTTCATATTTTTGTGAAACCAAACATTCTCTCTCGTCTATCTAGGAATATAACTTCAGTCCATGCAACCTTATTTTCAGCTAAAACAGAACATCCAGTGCCTTGTGATGATAATTCATGGGCATGCCAAACATGTAGGCTGTAGTTCCCCAAATCATCTGTCTTTGCCAAAAAATATTTCTTAAGCATACAATAACTCGGAGGAGGGCAAGACTTTCTTTAATGTTGTCCTTCACATAAGTGGTAATTGTACTAGTAAAATAAGCAAGTCAGTGTCACACGTGATGTCAGAGCGTTTTTGTCCTGGGCAGTGACAATACGAAACCTAAAACCCTGGTTATTTACGTCAACAAGTAAATGTTGACAATGGAAAATTAGCAAATCCCCATACAAGCTGGTTCCCAAAGTCAGAGACTCTCTTGGTCAGCTTGCTTCTTACACCAAACCCTTTGTCAGGAATCTTATCAATCAATCAATCAATCAATCAATCAATCAATCAATCAATCAATCAATCAATCAATCAACCAATCAATCAATCAATCAATCAATCAATTAATTAATCAATCAATACTTTATTAATCCCAGAGGGAAATTAGAGTTTCAGTACACACAATTCAGGTCTTGGCATGACCTTTGACCCAGTTCTCACCCTGGATTCTCATGTCAGTTCTCTTGTTGCTCTTCCTTCTTCCATCTCAGGAACATTGCTAAGCTGAGTCCCATTCTGTCCTGCTCTGAACTTGAGACAGTTCTCTACACCTTCATCTCCTCACGCTTAGACTACTGTAACTCTCTTTTCACGTGTCTGAGCAGAACCTCCCTGAACCGTCTACAGGTGGTTCAGAATGCCTGTGCTCAGCTTCTGACCAAGTCCTCCAAACACACCCACATCACCCCGCTTCTCCTCCAGCTTCACTGGCTGCCAGTCAACTTCAGGGTTCATTTCAAGATCCTGGTTCTGGTCTATAGGGCCTTACATGGACAAGCACCATCTTACATTGGTGATCTTCTTAGTCCCTACACCCCCAGCAGGTCTCTGAGGTCCAGTGATCAAAGCCTACTGGTTGTGCAGCACCAGGCTAAAGACCAAAGGTGACAGATCATTTGCTGCTGTGGCCCCCAGACTCTGGAACTCTCTCCCCCTGAGCCTGAGATCAGTGGACTCAGTGGTCTCCTTCAAAAAGCAGCTGAAGACTCACCTGTTCAAGCTGGCTTTGGTGTGACCTTCTTCACCACCCTCTCTTTATTCTGTTTTATTCTGCCTTTCCTAGGATACACTGATTTTCCTCTTTCCTACCCATTTTCTCTTTTCCTTTCCTTACATTTTTTTTATCAAAATGGTTTCTCATTTTAACCATAATTTTCAATCTTTTTTTTGTAAATCTTTTTTTATATTTTAAATTTTCTGTTCTTGTGGAGCACCTCATGATTTTTATCTTTAGTGGCGCTTTATAAAATATAATTTTATTGTTTCATTTTTTTAATTCAGATCCATATAAAATATTTCACTGAGCAGGTTTTGAGAAAAGTTTAAACCTGGTAGAGTTTCTAAAACTGTAGAAATATGGGTGTCAATTACAAAATAGTAGCCATTTTAGAATTACATTTTCATACATCCTGAAATAAGCAACTCTTTTTTTATCTGTTTTGTGGTCAAATCCTTGTGTTGTTTTATTTATTCTTCTTACTAGACACACACACACACACACATATCTGTCTTTCAGTCATAGTGGGGACCATCCATTGACTTCCATTCATTTTTGTTACTCCATTATGTCTAAACCATACCCTAACCCTAACAATGACCAATGCTGATCTATTCCTAAACTTATCTATTCACACCATACCTCTTATATCAACTGGTAAGCTTCTAAAGAAAGTGAGGACCAAAAAAAATGTCCTCACTTTGAAAAATGTCCTCATTTTGTATGGAAAATGGTCAAAATGGTCCTCAGTATGTAGTATGTACACACACACACACACACACACACACACACACGCACGCACACACACACACACACACACACACACACACACACACACACACACACACACACACACACACACACACAAAGCACACTTGGAACATAGACACTTTCATGATGTTTCCAAGCACAACTGTACAGTAGCAGCTGAGACTCCACAGACTGCAGCCACTTTCTCATGTGATGCCTCCCAGAGGACAAACGCTGCTGTGATAGATAAACGACCCCCTTTCCTCCAGCCTGAGCTCATTCTGTGTGTCTAGTTGTGGTGAGGTTTAAATGCTGACCGGAGTAGGTCACTGAGACCAAGCGGATGTGAGAGTGAGACACAGGACTCGGCGTCTTCCTAAGCCGCTTTCAGCCAAACTGGAATCCTTCAGTCCCATTGTGATTCCCAGCCTTCTCCCCCATTACTCGCCCCTCCGCCAGACCCACAAACACACGCGCACACATGATTTTGAGTTTCATGTCTTTTAATTATACTTCTCTTTGATCTGTGCTTATCTTAGGCCTACTCTTCCCCTCTCATGTCCTCTTCTCTCCAGCACATTTCTAGGGGTCATGGAAATGAGACGGTGGAAGTCTTTGATTCTCTGCCTCACACCGCCGCAGGGTCAGGCCCTCTTATCTTGCTGAGACAGAGACAGATATAAAATAGTAGTGGCAAACAAAAGGTGAGATTCTGAGGGAGGTGGAGGAAAAAATAAAACAAGAAAGAGATTGTTTGATAAAGGAAAACAAAAATATTGGGTTTTTTGACAGATAAGAATTCTGAAATAACCGAACAAAACAACTCGAGTAAAAGATAAAATAGAGGGGTGCAAGGACGTTCAGCATAACAGAGGACGTGTTGAAGATGCTTTATAGCTTTGGAAAGATATGAATAAAGTCCTTTTTTACTATTTAACCTTGGTCTGAATCAAGAAAATATTTAGTCAAAATTTCACATTTTCTACACAATTTATTGAGGGATCGTTTTAACACCTCGTAGAACTAACTGCAGATTTGTTTGTGGATGTGAGCTTGCTAAACCATTCTGTTTATTCGTTTAATGAAAGAAACTTTTAGAGATCAGAGCTCTCCACGGGGATCCCGCGACTTCTTCTGAAGAAAGTTAGGTTGTGAGTTTGAGGCTTGCTGTTTGAGACTTGCTGCTTGATGAATTTAACGGTCATATATCATGCTAAATCCACTTTTTTGTGCGTTTGACCATGTTAAATTTTTATTTCTTCAGGAAAACTACCCCCAAAGTGATTTTTGGCTTCACGCATGCATGCATTTTCCTGTCTCAGATGCAAACCCTTTGCTGGTCTACTCCGTGGTTAAAGGCCTGGATGGGGCCATGGTTGCATCATCGTGATGTCTCAACAGCACCAACAGTAATATTTTATCATACATTGTGCCTACCGCTGCTCTGAAAGGTGTATAATAGCATCATACAGGCCCTTTAAGTCCAATCTGGCACATCTTTGTTAATGAATAAATATCTGCAAATACTTTATATTTTTCCTTCATTAGTCCAGAGCATCTAGTACCATTATCTGCACTCAAGTTCTTAGATGTTTGAGCATGTTTAACTTGTTTGGCCTTGATTCCATGTGGAGCTTTGTCGTTTTGACCACTATTCTTTCATAAAGACTCGTTCTAACAAGACATGCCCTTAACCTGTTTCACCAATATTCCTTAGTCAACAACTAGGACTGTGCACTTTATCAGACGGTATTAAAGTTTTTGGTTTAGGGTAAAAACAATCCCAAATTAAGGTTATTAAGTTTAGCAAATATGCAGTTTTTTGTTGTGGCTTTTGAATGGTGCACACCCTTCTGAAAGCTCAACCTATGTGCTGTGATGTTTTAAAATAAAGGCAAGTGAATGTAGTAAAACAAGGGCAAAACACACTGACACCATCTAGCAGACATACAGGTGAAACAAAAAAAATTGAAAATTGTACAAAAGTTCATTTCAGTAATTCTGCTTAAAAGGCAAAACTAATATATGACAGAGACTAACCTGCAAAGCCAGATACTTGAATCCGTTCTTTGATGTAACTGTGATTATTACGGCTTACAGCTTATGAAAACCCCAAATTCAAAATCTCAGACAACTAAAATTTTGTCTAAAAGTTCAGTTTTCTAGACTCAAAGCAGGGGCGGATTTAGGACTGAAGAACATCCGGGGCTTAACACACACACACATGCGCGCACACACACACACATGCACTTGCGCGCACGCACACACACGTGACATGCACTAGTCAACCTCATATACATTTGTCTTGTACCACGTAATTTTTAATCTGAAGCTACAGATTAAGCATATTCAGGGCAGAGTATTGTTCCTGTTAGTGTTTAGTGTGAGATGATAGTAAATATATTCTTTCTCCGACAACTTTACCTGATAAGCTAACTTTAGGCAAACCAGCAGCACAACAAATATTTTCAAATAAGACTCACAAACCTGAGTCAACACCAGTCTCATCAAAGCTGGGGTTCTGTCGTTGTACTTTTGGTCTAAAAAACGTCCTTATGTCCATCTTCACTCATGCGTTTCAGGCAGAGACTGCAGAAGAAGCCGGCTGCTGAAGGGCTTCTTCTTCAGTGGTGGAGACTCAGGCAGGCTGTATACAAACTACTGCCAGCTGCTCCCTCTCTGTTGGACTTTGGTACTGCATGTTACTTCTACGATTTAGATCCGGGGCTTTTCATAAAACATTCGGGGCTTGAGCCCAAGTAGCCGGGCCTAACGTCGCCCCTGACTCAGTGTCTCACTCTTATCAGATAATGAATCCAAAACACCTGCAAAGAGTTCCTGAGCCTTTAAATGGTCTCTCAGTCTAAGCAGAATTATTGAAATCAATGGACTTTTGCACCATATTGTAATTTTTTGAGGTTCACCTGTAAAAATGCCTCCATCATTTCCAGCTGTGACCCCTCACATCAATGCCCTTTGGCATGGCGTTTGGTGATCTTTTTTATGCAGTTTTTTTTTCAAGCATGAGCACTCCTAAAATATTTTTAATCAAGTTTTTAAGTTTTAATCAGCACTTAGCAGCTCAGATCTGCTATCTGCTCACATAATTTAAATACTTCAGTCTCCTTAAAGAGTGAACTTGGAATATTTTTGGCTTTGTATAATCAGAAAACGCTGCACAGTGGCAGTTTGTTGCACTGTTGCCTTTGAGCAAGAAGGTCCTGTGTTCAAATCCCAAACAGAGGTCCTTCTGCTTGCAGTTTTAATTTTCTCCCGGTGCATGTGAGGGTTCTCTCCTCGGTACTTCAGTATCTTCACACAGCCCACAAATATAACTGTTAGGTTAGTTAAACTCTAAATTGTCCTTAGGTGGGAGTGCGTTTGTGCATGGCTGTTTGTCCCGTGTGTCTGTGTGTTGCCTTGGGACTGTGGTTTGCCCAATGACAGCTGGGGATAGGCACCACCCCACCTTGACCCTGCAAGGAAAAGTGGGTATCAATAATGGATGGATGGATAATCAGAAATATTCTATTACAACATTGTTGTTTTAAGTCAAAGTCTACTGGTGATCAAATATGTTCAGAATTTACAGTTATATAAGATATGGATGAAGAACACTGGTTACAGACCATAGTAGCAATGTAGTGTTAGTAGTGTTACTAGACTCTTTTATTATGATAAGCTGCATTGCATCCTCTGCATCGAGGGGAGCCAGTTGAGGTGGCTCGGGCATCTGGTTAGGATGCCTCCTGGACGCCTCCTTGGTGAAGTTTTCTGGGCACGTCTAACAGGAAGAAGGCCTAAAGGTAGACCCAGGACATGTTGGAGGGACTATGTCCCCCACCTGGCCAGGGAGCTCCTTGGGATTCCCCCAGAAGTGCTGGTCCAAGTGGCTGGTGAGAGGAAGTCTAGGCCTCTCGACTTAGGCTGCTGCCCCCGTGACCCGACTCTGGATAAGCAGAAGAAGATGGATGGATGGATGGATGCACTGCAGCATTCCTCGTGTGTTTTCACCTGAAGAGGATCAATAAATGCTGTGTGGTCCTCAGCTGAATGCGTAATCATGATTATTATGTTCTCACAATCAAGCAGCACCATGGCCACTGTCCTCAGCATCACCTGTTTCTATCTTCAAAAGGATTTGAGCAAAACATTTTTTGAATCTGTCTGCTTTGAAAACTGCCCATGAGAGACCTTGCTGACCCTTGAGCCTCAATGTTTTAGCTATGGCAGCTAGACTGTCTTTCCTCACTTCTCCTTGATAGCAGAGTTTGTTTTTTTCTCATCCTGTTCCATTTTAGTAAACAACTGCATCGACTTATTTATAAAAATGACAGTCGTTAATACCTATTTGTTATAACTGGTTAATCATATGAATCAATGTTATCCTACAAAAAACAATATTTTATGTAAAGCTAAAAGAGAATCCGGTCACAATTAGAGAAGAGCTATCAATTTTGGGATCAAAATCTACAGAATTTGCCAAAATAAAATACATATTGTTAAAATTAGGTCTCATTCTGTTTTACAAACATGCTTCAATTTTGGGTGCCCATCCAAAAGACACAGACCTCTGCCTCTTCTGGTGGCTGAACCCATGCAGTTTTGTTTTAAATGTTAAAGTAACTTAAGTTGGAAGAATGAAGGCAACACATGGCCTCCATTATTTTAATTTATGAATCCCTCAAGTTCCAGGGCAAATTGTCCAATTATAACTCTTTTTTTTATTGGTTCTATTTCTAAAAGTGCTCACTGACTCCCTGCTTGGACACCCATGCTTCTGTAGCAGCTCTTTGCTGCTTTTATAGCAGCAGTGTCTGTCCATGTTTAGTTTTTGTGACTGATTGACCAATTAGAAAATTTAAACTGATTAGCTGGCATCTATATGTGTTAGAAAATAACATAGAAAGTCACAAACATTCTTATTTCATATACATCTTATTTTAAAGGTGCAATATGTAAGAAAATAGTGATAATTTTACAGTGAGAAAATCCCAAAATAGTCTAATGTTTCAGTCACTTTGGAAGGAAGGTTCTACTGAAACATACTTCATATCCAGCAGGCTGCGGGGATTGTCAGTTTTTCTCCTTTCAAAACAAAGGAAAGAGGGACGTAACTATTATTTATCATCAGTGAGTGTAAGGTTGTTGTGACTCCTGCGAGCTAATACTGCAGCGCCAACAATTTTTAATCTGACGACAACTGGCAAAAAGCTCCAGAGTTGTTTAAAGTGGTTGCAGTAACCAAATTTTACCTCAGGATGTCAATTGTACTTCATTTTACTTCGTTTCTACATAATGCACCTTTAAATGTATCTATGCATGTACACCTTCAATGTGTGTACTGTGGCAGAAAAAGTTTTAATCACGAATTAACAGCCTTCTACTAATGCTAACTTTTTCCTGAGGACTCCTTAAAGTATGTATAAACATTTTCACCTGTCTAAAACTCTAGTATAATATTGTATATTTATTCATCCTACCCATTAAAAGAAGGCCGACGTATGGAAATTGTTAATGTTGCCAGAAAAACAAAGAAACAAAAAAGGAAACTAACACTGTGAGAGGAAGGAGGTCAACACAGAAGGGTTGGCAACAAGAAACGAGCCCGGTAGGAAGAGGGGGCAGATGTAGATAAATGAGAGAGAGAACTATGTCAAATGGGACAAGGAGCCATGGGTGAGGTAGCAATGATAAGAACTGCATTAAAAAGGAAAGCAGAACAGGATGGTGTGGATAGAAAGATGGAGCTGTAGGGAGAAATGTGAATGTTTAACTCTGTCTAACTTTCCATTGGTTGCCTTTGGGTCTTACCTCTTTCTGAGGCCTTCTGTTTACCTAAAGGTTAACGAGGGCAACACCTCTGCAGGTGTCTACTAACGTGTGAAGAGGATATTTTAAATGCCCATCCAAATTAGATGCCTTCAAGGGTATGAACCTACATAGACGTGGTTCGGTGTTTCAGACGGTGTCAGCAGAGGAGAAACAAGTTCAGCAGCTTCTCAATTAGAGATGCTGCTAACAGCTCACTGGGAGGAGGGGAAAAATTCTATCTTTTGGAAGTTTTTATGCTCTGTTTAGACACACTGGAACTCCTTGTGTCCCACTATCCACTACTCTATGTTTTTTATGTACTTTGCAGATAATTAGGTCTTTATGTCAAATCTTTTTAGATTTCTGCTCAGCCTCACCACGCGTCATTAAAATTAGAAAGCTCACAATGCAAAGTCACCTTCCTGAGAGAACAGTTTTATGTCCCATGTCAAGCTCGTCAGCTCTTTGAAAACTTATTTCTTACATCAAAAACAACAAAACACAGACTGAAGACTGTAACTTGATGCTTGTTTTGCTTTTAACAGGCTGTGACTGGCCCCATCCCAAGATGGCGTCTCCTAAAACTAAAGCCAAGAAGAAACCACCAAAAGACAGCATGACACTGCTGCCATGCTTTTATTTTGTAGAGGTATGGATACATCTGAGGAATCAGAGCCTGATATCAGCCATTAAATCTGAGTTTTGTTACACAGAAACTGACGTTTCTATGTTTGTGTGTATAAATGAAATGTTCTACAGAGAAAAGAGGAATGTTTTAACTTAATGAACATTTCCTGTCCAAGCAAAAATGAAACTCTAGTGACCTTTTGCTTTGCTCTTGGACTTGCTGATGCGTTGGGAATTTAAATTGATCTGTCTGCACGTACCTCTCTAGCTCCCCATCGTCCTGTCCTCCTTGGTGTCCCTGTACTTCCTGGAGTTGACAGACGTCTTGTCCCCAGCAATGGTGGGCTTCCGTTGCTATGACCGCGACCTCTCCATGCCCTACGTGGAGACGGGAGATGAGCTCATCCCTTTGCTGATGTTGCTGAGTTTGGCGTTCGCCGGTCCAGCAGCTTCCGTAAGTCTGTCCACAGATTGATCTCATCAGCTAATTTCTTTGTTTCGGTCAGATCATTAGCTCCGTATTGGTCTTGTGTACATTTAGTTGCATTCAAAAATTACATAGATGTTGAAAACTTAAGCTTTTTCCACTTCAGATGTCACCTGCAAGAGAAAGGCTTTTACCACCAACAATCTTTACAGTTCAGAGAAGCATTAGCATCTATTAGGAGCCTTTTTTACTGCAGCTAATGAATAAAACATGCTTTCTGCTCCTGTGAGTGATCTTTTGATTTGCAGCTGGACCACCAAATCAGCTATCTAAAGTAAGCTAAAAAAAAATTTGAGCAATTATTCCCCATGGGTTTGTTGCCAAGTGACATTCGATCGATTCCTGGTGTACAAATGTTAGCTATAGCTGCACACGCTCATCCCACAGGGATGAAATCTCTGTGTAACAGTTGCAGTGACCTTATATCATTGAGATGATTATAAGTTCTCACACCATCTACAAACATTCTTTAAAATTCACCCAAACGAGCACATTTCTTGAATCATCCCAGATGCGATTTAACGTCTCCTCAATCAATGTACGTATTGATAAATATACACCATGGGTTCCCAAACACATTATCAAACACACCACAGGCCTCCTCGATCGATACTCACTGACACACACACTGCCAATCCATCAGCAGCCAGGAAACGAACAAACCTCTTCAACGCTCATTCGTCATTCTGATTGGAAGTGATCACTGTTCAATAGCACCTTGCCTCCATTTTTTGCCCGCTGTACCCTCCCACAGTAGATCACCGTTACTGACATTTATATCTGATGTTAATGGCACTTTTACCCTAATTCTTCCAGCCTGTTCTTTTTTTTCCCCTGCTTAGCGAATAAAACTGCAAAACACAATTAACGACATCTTCGTTTTGCTGTTTTTAACTGCCGGCTGTAGATTATGCTGGGAGAGGCTCTGATGTACTGCATGCAGTCCAAACTGAAGACTTGTCCCAAGTCAGAGGGCAGCATAAACGCTGGAGGATGCAGCTTCAACTCTTTCCTGCGCAGGACTGTGCGATTTGTTGGTGAGTCCAACTATGAATGTTTTTGGAAGCTATTAATGACCTTACTGTGTAATCTGGTTGTCCTTCAGGCTGCTGAAGTATCACATGATGCTCACACTCAGTTAACCTGTTAATGAAAGTGAGAAAAATCACAAGTTTCTTGCCAAATAATGAGCCAACTCTATTCACCTGTGTATTTCATATAAAGCTTTAATATCTTATGTCAAACATTTCACACTATGTTACCATCACGTTACCATAATCGGCATTTATTAACATAATAATTAATATATTGTTCATTACTGCATAGAAATATCAATAACTATCAAAGGGAGCTTTTTTATACAGCAGTAATTACTTTGATACATTTTGTGTGTGTGTGTGTGTGTGTGCGTGCGTGCGTGCGTGCGCGTGCGCGTGCGTGTGTGTGTGTGTGTGTGTGTGTGTGTGTGTGTGTGTGTGTGTGTGTGTGTGTGTGTGTGTGTGTGAGGGTTGGGGTTAGGTTCAGGTTTTGGGTAGGGGTGGGGTGTTAAATAATGTTAAGTAATATTTAGGCAGAATATTATATTGATGTTTTTAAAGTAATAGTGTAGAACTTTAACTTCCATTATCCTAAGATTATTATTATTATTATTATTATTATTTACTAGGGTTTTTTTTATTTTTTGTTTGTTTGTTTAGAGACTGAAATGGACTCTACCAAGTGGTTGACATCTACATGTTGCAGTTTGCAAATCGTTCTTTTAGTTAAAGGGCAGAATACTCTAATGCCACATTTACCTTGTAGTTGTTGAATAAAGGCAGATTGGGTGGTCAAATGTAGAATACTAAAATGTCAGTGCTGTGTCTGAGCTGCTTTCTGGTAATTTTGAAAAAGTGAGGTAGAAATGGTTGGTTCTGAGAAAAGCTGCTTTGTTATGCTGTAAACAAGTCATGCCTCCTCACATTTGCATTTTCCAACCCACTCCAGCGCATAAATACTGGTTGTGGTAATGCTAGCCACAGAACACCACTTGGCCAAACTGCTGCTGATACTAGCCTGAGCTGCTTATGCTCTTGATGGACAAGAGGAAGACAACATACAAGAATGTTGGAGCACGACTCACATTCCAGGATTTACTGGGAATATCGATGAATAAAGTCCAGTTTAATCCATAGCTTGTGGCCCTCGTCACTTTGTCCCTTGTTTGTCCTCTCCCACACACACACACACACGCACACTCACACACACACACACACACACACACACACACACACACACACACACACACACACACACACACACACACACACACACACACACACACACACACACACACACACACACACACACACACACACACACACAACCATCACCACTCCCACCACAATAAATTAAATGTTTCCCCCACAACTAGCAACACTGGTCAGTACAGAAATGCTGTGATTGCTTCCTTTTTCAATTAGCTGAAATATATGTGTCGCAGCAGGGTTAGGGTTTTAGTCAGACCATCACAACAGATTATTGGGGCTGCTGGGGAAGGGTATTTTGTTGGAGTCAATCCTTTTTTTTCTGTTAAGAAAATATTTGATGAAAAATTTGGTGGAAATAAAAAAACAATTTATCAAAGTTAGTTAACACTAACATGTCTATATTTCTGTTATTTATTTATTTTTTCCTGATATTGGGCTAAAACGTGCTGTTGTAGCTTCTGGCAGCCATCTACAACAGAAAGGGGGCAAATGGACAACCTGTGTATTCTGTAATAGTCCAGAATGACCATCTACCTAAACCGATCAGTCATCCTGGTTTATTAATCAGTAACATCAGAACCTTACAATCCACTTTAGCTCGTGGCACTAGAATAATGCTGAGTGAAAATGTGTCAAAACCAACAAAGAAGAATCAAACTGTTGCATGAACATCTGCAACAGGAGAAGCCAAAGACTAGCCTCTTTTAAATGATGCATCACAACATCAAATGTTCACAGAGTTTTGTTGCTGAATTCAGTTCTAGATATCAACCAAAGCACAGCATGATCCAAACTTATGAGGAACAGGAGGACGTTTAAGCTGAGAAATGTCTAGAGGCTGGATGTGATGAGGGACAGACAGAAGACAACGTTTCTTCTCAGTAAACGGTTAGAGACCAGGCAGGGACATGAACGTAAACAGTCTGAAACCTGTTATCCTTCTTACTCAGTCAGCCAATCAACTTATGTTAACTGGATTTACATGATGATGATGATGATAAATGTGTGGTTTAGTGCTATTAATCTAATGTGTCAGATTCTAAAGGTGGCTTTAAATCAATTTAAACATGTCAAAAATTAAGTCCTGTCATTTAATTTTGTAGCTGTAACACTTTGTTTTCTGCAGAGCAAAACAGGTCCAGGGTTTAAATTACACTGGAGAACATGAGATACTTGTACCACTCTGAACATGTTAGGAAGTGGGACTGAAGCATGGCATTATGGTTATTAGACCTTTGCATTAGTGCTGTTTGTTGCTCTTAATTCTGTTACAGTTGCTGCCTATTTGTCCCGAGAGCAGGAGTTCAGGACCATGGCCAGCGCCATCCCATCCTCCCATTTCACTAGAAAAAAATAACTTTAATCTTGAATTTTTTTCTTTTAACTTTCACTTCAACATTTCAACTTCATGATAACACATTTTTTCTTATTAGTGTTCCAAATAGGTATTCATACAAAACAGCATGCTGTGTTAGTTGAAAATATTGGATAATCCAATTTAGCCCAAATCACGTAGTACCTGGTAGTTGGCAAACCGTCACACATGCTCATTATGTTTATGTATTTATTTTAAGTTTAATTTAAAAATCTACTGGTTGTGGTTTTTGCTGTTTTTTGTTTTTATTTATTTTATTTTATTTTTTTTTTGTTCCATGTTCTCATAAATGTTTTATTTTTATTTATTTATTTATATTTTTATATCATTTACCAAAGCTGCAAACACCTCTGTGCTCTCTTACCTCTCTTCCCCAGGTGTTCATGTGTTTGGTCTCCTGGCAACAGCCCTAGTGACAGATGTCATCCAGTTAGCGACCGGTTACCACGCCCCGTTCTTCCTCACCGTATGCCAGCCCAATTACACAGCCCCTGGGGTGTCATGTGACAACAATGCTTACATCACGCAGAACATCTGCATGGGGAAAGATCAATATGCCATCATGTCAGCCAGGTAAATGATCCTTGCTCAGTACTCAGTACTATAAAATATGCAACCCTGCATAAAAAACACACATTCTTAACCAAACGTTTATCATGATGGTAAAAGGAACTGCACCGTATAGTAAACATTGTCCATTTTTAAACTGGCAATGAATCATCAAAGCCAATTAGCATTTTAAAGAATTAAAACAAATTGTTGGCTGGTATCTTTTTAAAGTAACAGAAAAAATGTTGACTAGTGGAGTCAATTGAAGTATGTTGCTTTCAGATTTTATAGCTTTTTTCCATCAAATGCTCTTCAGGGACGTGCTTTGTTACAGACACCCAAACAGCAGATCCGACAAACACGCTCCAGTGAGAGAGACTTAATAAATTCAGGCACACAGGAAAGATTACAGCTGTACTGAACTAATGCGGGGATAATCCCGGTGTTTGTAGTACAAGTGCACTTGTTAGCTCTTCTATACTGAAGAGGAACCAGAATCAGGAAAACCTGAACGGATGGGTAATTTTAGATTTCATTGTATAACCCTGACAAATAATTGTTTTATTACTGAAAAAAAAAACAAAGCTTTAGTTTATAGCAGATCATAGAGATTATTCAGATATTTTGACGCAGCGTTCTGCAGAGAGAAGATGAAGATGACCTGAAATAATAACATTGAGCAGACTCAGTTTGGATAAATTAAGATCATGCCTTTAATTGGCTGGGATTTGACAAATTGGAGACACAAATTTAGCAGAAAATTTGCTATTTAGTACCACAATGACTGTTTTTGGATTTTCAACTAATTTTATTTACAATTTCTTGCATTTCTGAACTGTGGAATATAAATTTAGGAACATTTGACAAGAAGTCAAGCTGATCCTGGATGCACACACACACATCCCTCCTGCAACTGTTTTGAGAAAATCCATGTAACATTTTAAACATGTTTTAACTGCCAAAATGGACTGCTGCCATTCTATGACAACTCCAAACTCTAACAGTTCAGCAAAGCTTATGAAAACACAGCTTAATGATATTTTAAACACTTTTAGGTATAGGTTAGGTGCTGCTGCTTGCAAATAACCATATATGTTTATGTAAATAACCATAAATCATATTTACACCAATATAAATGTTTTAAAATAGAGTTCACATGAATTAAACCTTAAACATTATAGTTTTTTTTAAGATGTCTGCAACCCACTGACTTTTTGAAGTTTAGCTTTTAGCTTGTTTGTCTGTTAAACACCTCACTTGAACTTAACTCTCATTCTCTTTATAACACAAATTCTGACTTTTTTATTTCCTTTGTGTTTCTTAAACCTCAAATCCAAGGACAAACACTGCAGTTGGTTAGACACATTAGTTGGGTGTGTTATACAAACATGACATCACACATAAAATGAGCAGGAGCAAACAGTTATATAGTTTAATAAAAGCATAAATCTTTACTTATTCTTTTCTCCTTTATTCTCCTAGAAAAACATTTCCATCCCAACATGCAACGCTGTCTGGATTTGCTGCTGTGTACATCTCGGTAAGCACTCTTTTTTTTCCTTCCATTGGATACGATGCATTTGTAAGACGTGGCTATGGATGAGTGCTGTTGAAATATTTTATTTTGCAAAATCCTGAGTGACACAATGAATAACCACAAAAATTGTGTCACACCATCATATCACATCAAGAAAAAACAGATTTAGATTTTAAGTGTTTGATCTTTATCCTGTTTGTTCATCGTAGAAAATATTTCTCAGTGTTTTGCCTTTCCGCAGTGTGACACCAGTATCTGCTGTGTTTAAACAGTGTTGCAAAATAGCATTGTCATCTTTCCAAAATGAAACCCTCCCTCACACACAAACACACACACACCCTCTTCCACTGGTATCTATTGCAAGCTACAGGCCGCATCACTGCTGCTTCACTGCCCAGTGTGTCCTCATTAAAACTCACTAGACTGACTAGATTTCTGGTGAAGGGCAGGGAAGAAGAGAGCAGCTGTTAAACCTGACAGAGTACCAACATGCCATCACAGCTTAACACTGATAACTTTCTACCAGTCCATCCCTTTAGGACATTGTTATTATAGCATAATGTAGTAATTATCCATGTTAATAACTCTTTAAAATCTTTCTAGAAAGCAAAATTTCTTCTCAAACATTACAAAAATATCTAGAAGCTTTGAGAAGATCTACATCGAATTCCTTCTTGCTGACAGGTTTCCCCTCTTGTTTCAAGAAGAGCAGGATTTTTGTGCTTGGTAGCCCATGGACAAGCTTATTAAAAAGGTTCTCTTTTTTTGCAAAGCCTGTCATTCTGTCACTCAGCTGTCCTGTATTTTATATAAGCAAAACACCATGTGCATGCTCAGAATGTAAATGTACAGAAAAAATGTATTCTAGCTATTTTTCCAGCCGAGCCTGCTCACTCCTCAACTCTGTTTTGCTGACAAAAAGATGTCCAACCAGTCAACTGTAGCTATATGCTTCATGCATTGTTTCACAAGCTAAATGCTAACAAATCTTCAACCATAAATGCATCAGTCTAATAAGTATTTTTATTGTTGGAAGTTCTCTATTTCTAAAAATGTAATCTACCTTTATAAAAGTGAAATGAGTAAGACTATCCAGGATCAGGCCTCTGCTGTCCAGAGCTCATCTGGAGTCTGTGTTGCATGCCTTCGTCCTGTCCCGGCTGGACTACTGCAACGCTCTGTATGCTGGTCTGGCCCAGTGCACAGTTGCACGGCTCCAGTTTGTGCAGAACTCTGTGGCTAGGTTCCTGACAGGCACTAGATGTCGAGAGCACATTACCCCAGTGCTGGATGCTCTGCACTGGCTCCCGGTAAAATATCGAGCTCAGTTTAAAATCTTAACTCTCGTTTATAAGGCCCTCCAGGGCAGTGCCCCCTCGTATATTATTGCGCTTTTGAACAGGTATGCTCCATCTCGGGCTCTTCGCTCAGCCGAGCAGGAACTTCTGGTGGTCCCCCGGTCGAAGTTTCGATCGAGGGGTAGTCGTGCTTTTTCTATTTTGGCTCCAACTCTGTGGAACGAATTGCCACTGAGCATTAGACAGGCTCCATCCCTTCAAGTTTTTAAGTCTCGTTTAAAGACTCATTTTTATCTGATTGCGTTTCAGCGCTAGGGTCACTTGAATTGCCCTAACATTATGGTTTTAACTATTCTTCTTTTTATACCGGATGCTTGATTTTATTTTGTCTGACATTTGTTTTTTTTTATCGATTGGTCTTATTCCAATATCTCTTACCTGTAATGCTGTTTGCTTGCTATTTTATGATTTTATGTTTTTATCGTGCTTTTATGCCCATGTATTGAGAATGTTTTTCTTTTAATGATGTTGTTCAGCACCTTGGGCTTCGGATAATGTTGTAGAAGGTGCTATACAAATAAAATTTGATTGATTGATTTTATTTTCTTATTACTTAAAATCTATGGCTAGCTCATCATAGTGGAGAGACCACCACAGACCTCTCAAGTCTCACCCACTGAGGGTACGCATGAGTTCACAACAAATGTGACACTAGGAGGTGAGAAAGCCTAATACATAGGATTAATTGGCTATATACATTTCTGGGTGACTACTTTATCCTACTGCTGTTTTGAATTAGCAACCTATCAGTCAATGAAAAAGTAAAATTTTTTGTTGCCATGGTAAAGTCTGAGCCCTTTGATGTATTGGCCAATGCTTCTTAACTTTCTAACATAGCACGGCTATATATATTCTGCCAGCGTGCCCCGGGGCAGCTGTGGCTACAATGTAGCTCATCCCCACCAGTGTGTGGATGTGTGCATGAATGGATGAATGACTGTGTGGTGAAGCACCTTGGGGGATTGTAGAACCCTAAGAAGGCGCTATGCAAATACAAGCCATTTACCATTTTTAACATTTATTGTGGAGATTTAAAAAATGTAATTAAGTGGTATTCTCTCATTTGTATTAAAACCTTCGCCAGTAACCATACCGAAAGCAACTGTTGGACCATTCGGTTGTTGTTCTCCTCTCATTATGCTCTCACATATTTAGCAACAGAACACCACTGGTGTGAGAGGTTTTTAGCTCACAGAAGGAGAAACAGTTGGCTGCTATTCAACTTTAGGACAAAAACCAGATTCCCAAAATAAAAGACACAATTTAAATCACAGACAGCTAAAGAGGTTTGGACCAGAAATGTGCAACAGGTGTTTAGCATCAATGGGTTTTGTCTGGCATAGTGGGTTTCCGGCACCTCAGGGAAGATACTTGAGGGGAGGGGTGAGCGTTCTGTGACTGTGTTTGCCTTCAAAACCTAGATTGTCTCTAGATTCACCAAAAAAGCTTTAAAATATCATCCATAAGCTAAGAAGCACACTCAAACGCAAAAATGTGTAATGCCAAATTGGGGCCAAACGTCTTTTTGTTAGGTCATTTGATTTCTAATGAACAAATTAAAATATGATAAATTTAGCTGAGCGTTTCCTTCATAAAACCATCAACCATTTTGATTTTGATTCATTTTGATCAAGATTTAAAAATGTTCAGATGTTTAAGGAACAATTATATTTGGGAGAATTTGGTAGAGAAGAGGTTAACTGTGGCTAAAATGCACTAAATGTTGAGTCTTCCCTGAACAATAAATCTAATATAACTCTAAATGTTTCATGTAACCTGACAGTTCTGTAAGCTAAGAGAAAAGATAACAATTACAGAACTACTGTTGTTGGTCAGACGGTTGGTCGGATAGCTGACTGGCTGGCTGGCTGGTTAATTGGCAGGCTGGCTTGTTGATTGGCTTGGTTGGTTGTTCGTTTGGCTGGCTGGTTGGTTGGTTGGTTGGTTGGTTGGTTGGTTGGTTGGTTGGTTGGTTCGCTGGTTGGCTGGTTGGCTGGTTGGTTGGTTGGTTGGTTGGTTGGTTGGTTGGTTGGTTGGTTGGTTGGTTCGCTGGTTGGCTGGTTGGTTGGTTGGTTGGTTGGTTGGTTGGTTGGTTGGTTGGTTGGTTGGTTGGCTGGTTGGCTGGTTGGCTGGTTGGCTCGTTGATTGGTTGGTTGGTTGGTTGGTTGGTTGGTTGGTTGGTTGGTTGGTTGGTTGGTCGGTTGGTTGGTTGGTGTGTAAACTTCATTTAATCAGATTACATTTTTATTTTTGACAAAAGATGGCAGATCTTTGCTGTTTCAATGAACTTTGGGTCATGCTAAGCAAAACTAGCTGTAATGTTTCATTTCATATTGAAAGTTTTTGAAAATGATCAGACAGTTCATTTAATATTCACTATATTTAGTTAGTTTACTGTAATTAATTGATGCTGTGTGTCATTCTGCCATCTGTTAATGGCTCTTGCTTCTATATGTCTGAACTAACTAATGTTTTTCTAATGTGTGTATACCTGTGTGTAGATGTACTTCAACGCCAGCATCAATGGCACCACTAAGCTGTTGAAGCCCCTGCTGGTGTTTGCTTTCTGCATGGCAGCAGGCCTCGCTGGTTTGACACAGATAACGCAACACCGCAGTCACCCTATTGATGTCTACGTGGGATATCTCATAGGAGCTGGCATCGGAGTCTATCTGGTTAGTGGGCTTGCTCCTTCAGTCATTTAACCTTGATAAAATGTGAAATTATAATAAATATTGTCTTTTTTTTCATGATAATTCAGATGACTAAAGGCTGAAATGAGTTTGCCTGAGAATTGATTCACTTTATATTGCAAACTGATGCTTGGATAGCCTGGCAAGCCAGACTAAATAAATGTATTATTTAGTCTGGCCATGCTCCATTGCCGGCTCTCGGTTGTGGGGCGGGTCCTACCGTTGTCTTTCAAATGATCTCCGCATGCTACTGGACAATGAATGTGACATACTCTTGTTTCACTCTGTTGCATCATCCCACCCACCAGGCATATAGAGTGCCCTGATTGGCCCACAAAGCGGATAAAGCTCTGTGATTTGTTCACTAAGCAGATAGAGCACTATGATTGGCCCACCATTATGGACCAATCACAGCTCTTTATGTGTTTGAAACCCCTCTAGAGAGCTGTGATTGGCCAGCCAGAGTCCTGGTAGGAGCTGCTGAGGTTCCAATCGAGCATGCCTAGACCAAACTTTGCAAAGCAAGAATTTGGTCTAGTACACTAGGCTGATGCTTGGATGCATTTTAGAATTTGTTTTCTTCTCAGAGGAAATAAAAGCCAAAATTCTGCATGGTGGAAATGACAACAAACACATAAATAGATGTTAGAAATGTATTTGTTTTGTTGTTTCCAAATCGTCCTTTTGTTTCTCTTCTAACACCATCACAGCATGTGCTAAAAATGTCCTTTTTTCACCACCTCTCCTGTCTGTGTGGCTTCTATACTTTTCTCTCCCAGCATTTTTGTTCTTTTTTTATTAGATTTTGGCAGGCTATATATAGCTTTTTCTATTACCAAGGAAAGAGAGAGGGCACGAATAATCCTATAAGATTTCTCTGAACAATTTCACACTTCATTTTAAGAAAACTTGTCATTATCATTTTTCATGCTTCTCCTTCTCTTTTTTGCACACTTTATTAGAAGAGGTCAGTTTTTCAAATGTCATTAAAAGATGACAAGAAAGAAGAGGGTGATTCGTGCTGACCTCAGGGATAATCCAGTGAAGAAGAGATTCATAACCTCTAATAAATAAAACTTGATTTTTTTTCCTTTTCTGAAGATTAAAAAACAATTCACATTCATGTTCTACCTTTTAAGACTCTAGTTGCTGTTTCTTCAATTAGTTCTCTTTCATGTGTGTCTTTCCTCTGCTAGGCTGTGTATGCTGTAGGAAACTTCAAAGCATCAGAGGAAGATGCACCCTCTTTGCAGAGACTGTCTTCTGTCCAACAGAAGGACGGTCTAAGGGTGCTGAGCCAGCGCAGCCATGATTCCCTGTACAGAAAGACTCCCAGGGTGTCTGAAAGCAGGGAGGAGCTGGGGGCTGGACTGGGGTCCGGAGCCCGCAGTAAGGTGAGAAGGGAGAAGGCATCCCTGGCCTCCCTAAAACGAGCAAGTGCTGATGTAGAGCTCCTGGCAACCCGTGGGCCAATGGGCAAGGAAACCATGGTAACCTTCAGCAACACCTTGCCTCGAGTTGCAAATGGAAATAGCCCAATCTCACCCTCTGATGAGTCGATCCCCACCCAGCGTCACATGACCTTCCACGTGCCCTTTGACCCACAGAGGTCTCGACAACTGGTGTCGGAGTGGAAGCAGCGCTCACTGGAGCTCCGCAGCCAGAGCTCACGAGAAGAAGATGAGGGCATAGATGAAAGAGACCCAGGAGGTGAAGGAGCAACAGCTGCAGTAGACGGCGAGAACAAGACCATGCCTTCATCTCTTTACCCCACAGTGCAAGCCAACAACAGCATGACCACATCGGCTGGGGGCAGGATGGCTGTGGCACCTCCACTGGTTCACATTCCTGAGGAGGCCACGAGGCCACCACCCGTTTCACCCAAGAGTGCCAAGACACGAGCCAAGTGGTTGTCACTCACTGAGGGGGGAATGGTGAAGGAGCCCGGACAAGGACCCATTGCGGTGTCAACTCCCCGCGTGCCAAACACTCAACCCAGCCAACCCCCCAGCCAGCAAAGAGTCACTCAGGTATGGCAGAAAAGGATTGTCATCAGACAATCAGAATTACTTTATGGTGAGAGGTGATATTCCAAAGTGGTTTTTTTTTCCAAGGCACATAGCCAACCCCGGGCTTACAGCTCTGAACAGGAGAGAAGTTTTAGCCACTGTTACTAAGCTAGCTATCTTATATGTGCGTACTGTATTGTGTTCAGCACATTGGGCTGCATTTACTGGTGGCAGGAAGGTGCTTTATAAATAAACTGATTGGTTTAATCATAAGCTTTATCAGGCCAGAATGATTCTGGAGGAATCACTTTTCCCTGGTTAGTTTTCATCGTTTGTGCATTTATTGTGGTTCAAACAGGATTTAAATGTGGTGTTATATATCAGAGTCTGTATGAAGTACTGTCACTCAAAACAGCTTCTTGGCTCTGTTTTTATACCACCCAGGAGACATTTTGCTGTAGTCAGCAGCTGTTTTACGTCTAAGTGCTGATGAGACGCTGCGTCTTCCTTGCAGGTGATTGCCATGTCGAAGCAGCAGGGCCATGGACCAGTCGCTTCAACCGCCAAGACATCAGAAGGCGGCTCCTCCTCCGGCGCTGGCTCCAACTGCTCCGAGTCACCATATTACCGCATCCCATCTGATCGAGACAGCTGCACTGGAAGCAATCCTGGGAGCGTCGCGGGCAGCGGGAGCATCGTCACAATCGACGCTCACGCTCCTCACCACCCAGTGGTGCGCGTGTCAGCGACTAATGGTAAGCCGTGGGAGTGGAGGAACACCATCAGTGGAAACATGATGACCTGCGACCCTGCGGGTGACAAACATCGCGCGGCGCTGCAGCGACAGGACAATGTCAGCCACTACCGGGATTACCGGACGCTCCCAGTGAAGACAGACTCTCTGTGCTCATCCACAACCAGTGGGAGTGCTGACGGAGGAGCAGAGCTTCCTCCCCCACCCCTTCCCACTGCATCCTCCCCTCTCCCTCCTCCACCTCAGCTGTCATCATCTCCTCTTCCACCTCCACCACCCCCTCAATCATCTTCCTCCCCCTTGCTTCCCCGTCCACACTCAAGCTCCTCCCCAACGCCGCCACCTCCTCCCCCTCATTCCCCTTCTCCCCATTTGCCCCCACCCCCTCACCCATCTTCTCAGATTTCTCCATCTCTTCTTGCACCGACCTCCCAGATGCCACCACCCCCTCACCCTTCCTCCTCCCAAATGCCCCCTCCACCTCATTCGTCTTCTTCCCCACTGCCACCTCCTCCTCATCCTTCCTCCGTGCCTATGCCTCCTCACCCGTCTTGCTCCAGCATGCTCCCCCCTCCTCCCCACCCTGACCTGTTGATAGATGGCCATGGCCAGACCATGTCCCGCTCTTCCACGCTCCCTCGTCGGCCCTCCGTCTCTGCCCGCAGCCACGCTGAGCAGGAGCACTACTATAAGGCCATGCAGAATGAGAGGATGTTATAGTAACCTGGAAAACAGACAGACATCATTTTAGGACAGGAGAAAAGAAAGAACTGAAGAAGACGGTTAAACAAAGTCATGACAGGTGAATAGAGATGACTCTTTAAAAAGATGACAAAAAGATTTAGAGCCACCAGAGCGGCTTTGGGACTTTTGGGAGGTCTGGCAGCTTACAAACTCAGCAGGGAATCTGATTTTTCTCTTCTTCTTTTTTTTTCTTTGATCACATTTACTGCCACAGTGCCAGCTGCGACTGGAAAAAGAACTGGCAGGACAAGAAAGGACAGGATGGCAAAAAAAGAAAGATATATGGTTTGCCTCCAGTTTTTAGGATCTTCCTTTTTAAGGTGCGTTCAACGAAAGAACTGAAGAAGCCGCAGCTGAAAGAGAGATATCACAATGAACAGCCAGGATTTGCTAAATCGAGTTTCCATTGTGAGGTGAAATACGGCTGTGATAAAAATGTGCTCATCCTAAACCAGAGCCTTCCCCAGAGAGCTTTTATCTAGCTGAAACACTCGTGCAAAAAGTAGCTTTGAATAAGGTAACTCTGTTAAGGTTGGTTTATGCTTGACGCGTCCGCGAGGTCCGCACGGCTCCGCGCGGAAAATTTGCGTCATTTTAACAACCACGCCCCTCCACCGCGCCTCCGCACGGCCCAGAATTTCCGCAACGCGCACCTCGGAAAATTTCTAACCACACGGACGGACGGACGCGGAAAAACATGGCAGACCGGCAAGAACCAGTATGGCAGAGGTTCGTAAATACAGACATTTGTATGATTCAGCTCTCAGAGATCACCGTGATCAACATGTAGTTAATAATTCTTGGAGTGAAATAGCTTGCACTGTCGGAAAAGACGAGGATGCTGTTAAAAATGCTGAAATACCATGTTGTAAACAGTAATTTCTACTTCTACTATGGTGTAGTGTTGGGTGCATGTCGTAGAGCTCCATGCTGCCCCGTTCAGTTTGGGAGGATATTAGCTCACCGCAGAGACAAGCCGCACGAACCAGAAACGCTGCGAGTTGTGAAGCGCGTTCCATCCGCGAGCCGCATCACCAAGCGGAAAGTGAATGCGTCAAGCATAAACCAAGCTTAAAGGTCAACAACAGGTTTAGCAGCATTACTCACACTGCAACAAGCATGAGAAGTCCACACCACCAAGCGAACAAAACCAACGAGGAATTTTCATTAAAATTCCAAGTGAGTGTGTCTGAATCCAACAGAGGGAGTCGAATTAAGAAAGCGTGATTCTGGGTGTAGAAGGAGGACCGTGCACAGTTGGGTAACCCTGAACAGATGTCACCAAGTAGAATAAATGTCATAAAGATAAAGATGGTGGTGAGGTCACGCAGCACAAAGAGTCATGGTTTGTTTTTGCTGCAAATAAACCCTTCCACAAAACGGGGCTTTAATCTGAAATATTTGTTGTGAAGTCGAGGCTAACACACCAATCCTGTTAGCGGCAGGACTGTCAGTAACTGGGTACCAAGCCAATAGCAATTCTCGGCGTACGTTCCAGTGTGTTCACTAAGAAGGAGGGGAACGGATGAAGCTAAATGGTTTTAAAAACAAGTTTACATCTTTTTTAGAACTTTTGAGTGTTTTTGTTGAAAAAGAAATGAAGAAAAAATATCTTTTAACATCCATTTTTGGTCTACATAATTTTTCTATCATATTTGTTCAGTCTATTGCCATTTTTATTGTTTTGCAAAATATGCACACTTTTGATTATAATTATGGCCATTAGCATTTTAATATTTCAAGCCTGATGCAACATGAGCATCACATGAGATGCTAGAGGCACACACTGCATATCTGAAATAACAGAAAAGTTGGTGAGATTGAATTCAAGTGGGTCCTGTTCAGAGCCTTCAATGCAGATGTGGCCATTAGGAGCTGTGGCCAGAAGGTCCTTGATTGTAACTGGGGCAAGGTTGTCCCAGAAGATCTCTGGAGGGACTCACGGGTACCAAATGACCCCAAAGACTGCAGCTTCGGTGGAAGCAGAAGCCATGGAGAAAGGCTGAGTTGGCCTCAAAGAGGTTGTGGCAAAGTGAATGGAAGGCTTGTCCAAGGCTGTTTGGTTTAGGCAGGGAACCAATGATTTAGATCAAGGACATTGTCAGGTGTTGATCCACTCATAATAAACTTTGAATTTAAGGGGTTGTGTGTCCGTCTCCTTGGCAGAAGTTGCCACGGTAGTCAAAAAGCTCCTCACTTGTAGAGTGGCAGACTCAGGTGGTGGCCTTTTTAAAAAATGTAAACTTGACACGTGGTTCTCACAATTAAAAAGTAACCCAGGAAAGTCGACTCTGAGGTAATACAAAGGCGGCTCTGACAGGTTATTGAATCTTCAAATGAGAAGGGCATGTTTGGCTGGGTTGTGGAACTGTGCAGATCTTCAACATTTGGAGTGTTGTTCAGAGGCTTGTGGGAGTTAGAAGTTCTGGGCAGCATCTTTTTGAGGATCTATAGAAAGTTTACAACCATGTTCACCAAGAGGGAGGGAGTCTGAGGTGCCAGGGTCCCTTTTGATGACTATCCAGTTCTTATACAATCACAGCAATGTAATGTCAGCACTAAAGTCTAGTTTATACGTCTCTGTCACGTTTGCACACAAACACACACAAACACAAACACACACACACACACACACATGTAGTAATGGAGAAGTTTTCCGTTCATACTTCTCCACTGGTGTGTCAGTGTTGCCAGAAAGGCAGGGGGCATAGACCTTTTCTGGTGGTTCCATTGCAGTGACGTCTCTGGTCAAGACATTTTTGTTTACTTCAAATGTCTTGAAGGATTTTTTAAAAGACATTTTGAGATTCTTGTGTTGATTTTGGAATTTGTCATTGTTTTGTAAAGTAATGATTATAAAAAAAAAGACTTGTAAATGCCAGTCTACTCAAGGTGCAATGGCCGACATAGAGCGAGTTTTCATTAAGATGGGACTGCTTGGTGTTGAGGCAAAAAACTTTTTGTTACAAAAAAATTCAACTTAAATGAATCCACTGATGTCACAGCTGTTGTTGGGTCAACCAATCACAGACGTGTGCCCTCCGTTGCATTCAACAGATGGTTAAAAAAGTGGACTCTAGTCTGTCCTTGCATGCCTGTTGGAGAGCCCTTGCATTGAGGGATAAAGGCATTGCGTGTCTCTGCACCTCCGCAGATTGAAAAGTATAAACTAGGCTGGAGTCAAGCTTGTTCCTGGGCTGGGTCGGAGTCCTCCAGTACTGTCCCTTGTCTTCAATCACACCTGTGGTGGTCACGAACAGGATCTCAGAGCCTAGTCATAGAAAGGAGGCTGTCTGGTTTGGGAACCTCAAGGTCTCACCCCAGATCCATAAATGGCGTTTTACTTTAGAAGGTCCACACTCGGGCTCAAAAATAAGGTAGATTTGCTTCTCCTCCTCATCAAAAAGAGCTAACTGAGGTGGTGTGGGGTATCTAATTAGGTTGACCCCCCTCTGGAGGTTTTATTGGTGACTCCCGCTGGGAGAAGACCCCACTCCCCTCTGACTTCACTGGAGGGATTGTGTATCTTCTTTGGCCTGGGAACATCTTGGAATCCCCCAGGAAGAGGTGTGGAATGCTAGCCTAGTGAACTAGACCAAATTCTTGCTTTGCAAAGTTTGGTCTAGGCATGCTCCATTGGAACCACCGTAGCTCCTACCAGGACTCTGGCTGGCCAATCACAACTCTCTAGAGGGGTTTCAAACACATAAAGAGCTGTGATTGGTCCATGATGGTGGGCCAATCACAGTACTCTATAAGCTTAGTGAACAAATCACAGAGCTTTATCCGCTTTGTGGGCCAATCAGGGCACTCTATATGTCTGTTGGGTGGGATGATGCAACAGAGTGAAACAAGAGGATGTCACATTCATTGTCCAGTAGCATGCGGAGATCATTTGAAAGACAACGGTAGGACCCGCCCCACAACCGAGAGCCGTCAATGGAGCGTGGCCAGACTAAATAATACATTTATTTAGTCTGGCTTGCCAGGCTAGTGGAATGCCACTGGGAAAAGAGATTTGTGGGATATCCTTACTGATCTGCTTAACTTGACAACCGAATGCCAACCAAATGCTTTTACTTCATTTTTCTAATTATTTATAAGCTGAAAACAAAAGCTTAGAAAAAACTGTTGGTGTTATGAGGATGGTCTAAAACAAATGAGTTATTAAGGAAAGAATTCCACATTTAATCTCATGAACTTTTTGTCCAAACTTTTAATTAAAAATTGGGGTCATGATCAAAAACAAAAAAGCAATCTATATTTAAAAAATGGAAAAAAATATTACCTCATTGAAAGATTCATCCAACTTGTCATCAAGCTAATTGTCCATCATTTGCATAACAATAAACAAACTCTATCATTATTATTTTTTTGAGTAGGAGTTGTTTATGCAACCTGTTTGCTCCTCTGTCTCTTGAGCATTTTGAAATCCGTGTTGTATAAAGTTGTTATCTGAAATCTTTCTTTTTTTCTGTTACAAATTTATTTTTTTCAGAATCAATTTGTGTTTAATGAACCCTTATTTATTTAAAATGCAACAGACTTATCATACAGGTGAAACTGGTGTCCATCCGAGGGAGCTGGTTTTGTAAAGCCGTCCGAGGAAGAGACTGTGTTAAATGGAACAAGTTGTATTTCATAGAGGCGATCCTTGAAAGAGGAGCTGGTAGATAAAGTTGCTTGTCAGTTTGTGCTGCATGTGTGTACAAATGTGTTTTTTTTAACTTCTGTGTTTTAAGGGGAGTTTTTTGTCATTTTTAAGTTTGTAAATTTGTAAAAGTTAGAAATAATTTCTACTTGTAGCTTCCTAAAACACCAAAGCTCAAGCTAAAGGCTAGTCTGAATGTAACCAATAGCAAAGTGTTAACATTTGGATGAGCTGCTGTGATATTCTGGATATTGGAGCCGTTTCAGTTGGTACTGGATATATGTGTGTGTGTGTGTGTGTGTGTGTGTGTGTGTGTGTGTGTGTGTGTGTGTGTGTGTGTGTGTGTGTGTGTGTGTGTGTGTGTATATATATGTGTGTGTGTGTGTGTGTGTGTGTGTGTATGTGTGTTTATATATACATATATATATATATATATATATATATATATATATATATATATATATATATATATATATATATATGTATATGTATATTTATATACTTTAATACCCTTTAATTATGCATTACTTTGTTATTTATGCAGAAATAATATACATAATATGAACTCAAGTTAACATTTTGCTTTTGCTAGTGATATTTACATTTGTAATTAATAGTAGAACTGGAAAAGAGGCTAAACTTGTACGGTAATTGACCAAAGAAGCAATGAAGATAGTTTTCCTGGTCTGGAATTCACCACCACTGAAACTGTTTTAGCTGTTCAGGTTAAAGTTATTCAGTGATTATGTTTTTATGAATTTTTTTTAAATTATTGCTCCTTAAAATAAATCCTAATCAGACAAAATTTAGTATCAGGAGATCAGAGCTGTAAACAAATCCAAACCAGAATCAGTGTGTTTTCATCAGAATTCTATGTAAACGTTTATTTAAGAACATTTGCCTGGAATTCTGTGGAATTTAGAGGATTGTTGCTGTTTTAAAATTGTGGCAAAAATATACTTTGGATTTTTTTGCACTCAGACTAGCTGCTAGCTTATCAGTCCTGTCCTATGTAAATACTAGTTTGCTTAACTGAGCCTTTTCAGGATGTATTTATGACTTTTACACTGAAACTAACTTTAAAAAGACAAAAATATCCCTTTAAGTCAACACTGTTACCTGACAGATTTACTTTCTGGTGAATATGAAGTTTTGCCCATTTTGACTTCCTTAACGTTGTTAATTATATTGTTATAATTCCATTGTCCTCTTTTATGGACTAATGTTTTTTATCTGTGGTGTATAACATTAATAATCTTGTTAATAAAAGAAGACATTTTGAATAATGTTTTGTCTTGTGATGCTTAAAAATGCTGCTTGGGGTGTAAATGTCAGGGTTCAAATAGAGAGAGGACTCGATCCTAGTGCAGCTTTTACCGTCACCCTAATGAAAAGGATCCCTTCCATCGATTCTTGGGTCATGGGAACGTTCATGCTCATTCTAAACCCTCACATAAACACACAGACAGATGGAGCACATTTGAGGTGGAAAATTTGCTGCTTCTGTGTGGGTTAGGGTCACGTTTCTGAAATGAATTCCGCCATATTGTTGGTCACTCCCAAATGACCTACGGCAATGAATGGAGCATCATCTGAGGATGTTTGATGAGTGTGAAAAGTATTCAGAAATAATTTCCACCTCAATTATTGATAATCATACACAAAGGAAGATGCTTAAGCACGTGAGATTTGAGGTTTATGCATGGTTCAGATGTAGTGAGATCCTGCATCCATCATTTACATCGCTCTGAAGATTGTGAGAGGCTGCAGAGCAATGAGCTGTGTGATGAGGCTGTGGAGGTAGTAGGGAGCAGATGGTGCACACGAGGCCCGAGGACACTCATTCCGTCCATGACTCACTCTCAGCAAGCTAACAGCTCTTCCTCTCACTGTTTTCTCCCCTCCGTCTCTCATTGGTGGCTCACAAAGTGCTGCACAACAAGTGTATGCATGCAGGAGGCATCGGAAAATGGAAACGGATTTTTTGTGTATGCACGCATATTTTTGTGACTGGTGCAGTGTGTGTGTGTGTGTGTGTGTGTGTGTGTGTGTGTGTGTGTGTGTGTGTGTGTGTGTGTGTGTGTGTGTGTGTGTGTGTGTGTGTGTGTGTGTGTGTGTGTGTGTGTGTGTGTGTGTGTGTCTGATGGAGAGCGGCTGTCCAGGACAAGCTGCTCACCTCCTTTTCAGGACCGATTTGCCACTGCAAAAGAGCACAAAAGTCTTTTATGTGAAGCTCCTTTGTTGTGTTTCCCACATTGCCACTATCACTCTACCTTCGGCCACCTCCGTGTCCACCTTAACACACGGAGGAAGGGGATTGAGGACATTACAGCTCATCCTCTGAACATGTTCAGCCTCTTCTAGAAGACGACACCAAGATTTGGTGTCACAAAAATCACTTTAGCTTCACTCTGACAAATAAACTGGGTCACTTTTGTTAAAATTAGACCAATGAATATTAAGCATGGTCATTAAAGTGTTTTTGCAGCTTCAGTGTTGTAATAATTAAAGAGCTCCTGTTTAACAGCTTCCTGAAGGGGTTCAGCAACACAAAAGAAATGAATGCTTTTATATTCCCCCTGCTGTAAGAGTTGTCATTCTGATATCAACCCTAAATTAAAATAGGTCTCTGGAGTCCATTAAGTCGAAGACACCCAGCCATTTGTCGACCCACCTGGCTCAGATCTTGCAGAAAACTTTGTGCCTGAACCCAGACCACCTTTAACGTGTCATTCAGGCATCCACCACCACAGCTGGAGGCTCAGGCTGACATTTCCAACAGGTTGGATTCCATGAAAATGCACAGGCTTTATTTCCAACTCTTTGGTGTCCAGAGCAGAAAGTGCATTTTGGAAAATCAATATTTCATCCCGTTTAATGCACATTATATCCACCATGGTGCTTATATGTCTGGATTTATGCCCTCTCTCTTGATGTTTATCACTCACGATGCTTGTATAGGAGGTGACAAATGTCTTACCAGGCTACCTTTGACATTGTCACAGCCCAACCAGGAGTCTGACATTTTCACGAGGTGGTCCTCAAGTCGCAAAGCTGCTGCTGCCTGATAGAAACGTGAGACTTTAGTAATAAAGACCATTTTGTATTCTTGGTTTCTGCAGGGCTGCAAACCGCACTGTAAGGCTGGATGTTCACATCAGCATACTAATTGATATGAAGTGACTGAGCAGAACCTGAGCTTTAATGTGCAGATGGAGTCTGGAGTCCTAGGGTTGGGCATCGTTTGATTTTGAACGATTCCGATTCCAATTCCCCGTTTCGATTCCGGTTCCTATCGATTCCTGATTCCGATTCTTTAAAGACATGACATGTTTTACATGAGCTAACTAACCACAGGTCCTACTTGATGAAATAACCTGAACTTGAACGTGAATTTTAACTCTATGAACAACAACATCACCTTCATTTAGACTAAAACGTTTTGGAGAAAAAAGAAAAAGACTTGCAGCACAACCAGTGTGTTTGTTTCTGACCACAACCAAAGTCTGGAAGAAGCTTCTGGGATGAGAGGCTAAATGTCTCCAGCATATCCAGAAACATCCAGCTGTTTTCAGCTAAAACTCTCAGGATGATCATGTCCAGGATGACTGAGAACTACACCTCCGTGCTGCAGCAGCATTCAGTCAGAGAACAGGAAGTGAAACTTAAATGTAGCTGCTGTCAGCAACAACCTAACAGATTTTAAACATTAAAACTCAACAGAAATAGTTCAGAAAGGAAATTAAAATGTTCACAACTTCGTGTGTGATTTATTATTATTATTGTAATTATTTATGGTGGCAGAAGCTGGTGTGGTCCACCACAGAGAAGCTGCTCTAGCATGATGACTTTAATTATTCTACAGGTTATTGTTCAGCCTTCTGACGCTCACGTGTCTGACCGCTGACGCCAGGCCCGGATTAATGCACAGGCTTGAAATGGCTTAAGCCTAGGGGCCCTCATGTGTTCTGGAGCCCCATTGGCGAGCTAAAAATATATGATTTTATTTTAATTTACATGCAAGAATATTCTTCAGTTGTATTGGCCGACAAAGCCATAAGCGACACTGATTGGGTAAACATTGTCTTGTCTTGTCATGTGACACGTCATATTCATGTATCATAGGCTGCTGCACTTAACGAGGGAAAATGAAAAAAATGTCAGAAAAAAAATATGAGAGCAGCGCTCAGAAAAGAAAAACGGAGAGAATTAAAGAACAAAAGCACCCAAATCTTCTGCGGAAAATCCCAAACTTGACAGGATATTTTAAACCTGCTGCTGGACCCAACAGCAGGTTAGAAAAGCAAGACGTTTGCGATGAAGGCAACGGAGCTATGCTAGCTGGAGCAGCAGCGGTTCATGATGCTAGCTCAAAGGAGGGAACGAGCAGTCACAGAGAAGCTGATATTGTCTACTTGGGGGCAGAGGCAGACCTGCTTCAAGTAGTTTCTGATGGGAGCCCGGCAAAAGGTCCTAGCCAGATGACGCTGATGGTGGATGCTAACTTAAACCCGGATCCTGGCTGCTGGGGTGAAATGGATGAAAATACCAGAAAATATTGGATTAAAAAGGAGCTGGTCGTTTGCCGCACTAGAGACGCTGATGTTGCTGCATCGGAGAGACGACACAAACGTCAAAAATGGTACTTATCTAGTCTATGCTTTTTAGAAAATTAGCCAACGGAGAAAGTGTGAAACGTGAATGGCTGCTCTACTCTCCATCCAAAGTAACCATTTTTTGTTTTGCGTGCAAGTTATTTGGAACTGGGAGTCATGTTCAAGTAAACGCATTAGTCTCTGGATACAGCGACTGGGAAAATGCTGGTGTACATTTGTCAGAACATGAAGGGTCAAAGAGCCACAGGAATGCAACAATGATTTATCTCAAGTGGTGTGCTGCTGATGCTGGGTGTATCAATCAGGCACTCAAACAACAGGTTTGACAGCGAGCGTGCTTACTGGAGAGAGGTGCTGCGGAGAGTGATTGTTGTGGTGAGACACCTGTCAGAGCGAGGTTTAGCATTCAGAGGTCATACGGAACTTGTACTTTTTCAGATTGAATCACGGTTAATTCCCAAATACCCTATGATTTATTAGATTAACATTTTTAGTTTTTTGACAGCCCTAATCAAAATAAATATCTGCAGATAAGACCTAACAAGATGGATAAGAAGATTTCGCTTAGACCAAGCCTTTTTGGTCCCGACCAAGTGTAGCCTATGGGCCCCTGCACACCTTAATCCTCCCCTGGCTGACGCTCCGTGTGTTGTTATTTCTGCAGTGAGGCAAACTCCTCTCACACTGTCCAGAGTTTGTTCTTTAAAGCTTCTATTAAATCCACCGTGTTGACGTATTTCAACAAGTTTCCTCTACGCTGCAGGAGTTACAGTTTACATTACAGAGTAAAAGGGTGGGGGGAGGGGGGACTCGGTGCTGCAGACAGACAGCTGGTGTGATCAGCTCTGAAAAGCCTTGATCACAATTTGCAGATCATGTTTATTTTTCACGGAGATCGGCCGCAGATTCCTCTTCCGTCGGACTCTGCACACTAGGAATCGAAATAAAAAATGTTGAGCGATTCCGGGAAAAATGAACAGTTGGAACCGGTTCCAATCGATGCTCGATTCTCGACTCTGGACTATCACTGCACCAACTATAATCTCAATATCTGCAGAGTTAAAATGCATCTTAAAATGGTAGAAAAACATAATCTAAGGTCAAAAGGTGACTTTGGTTATCCTTCCAGGTTTTCGGATAACTAGCAGGTGTTAAAAAAATACTAAATCAAGGGAAGTGGGCAGGCTTCTCTAAAACACGCGCAGTTTTGGATTCACATGACTTATTACTTACCTCAAGGAAAGCTCAGAGGAAGACGAGCTTGGCGTAAGTTATCTTTAGTTGCTGAAGTAACACCGATTCAACTAGTTCACCGATGGTTAATGTTTGTATATGTTGGGGTTGTACAAACTCCTGTTTGTCTGGGCATCATGTTCATCAATTTCCACAACTGAAAATGAATATGAGAAGTATAGAGATCAGATTGTATAAATGTAAAGGCGACATGGGCTTGGGCTTTCCATCGGCGCTGCTGTAACTGTGGGCTGCCATGTTGGATGGGTCACCATTTGCCCCCCAGTGCATTAATTGGGCTAGAAAAATCAATAGTAATCCCACATAACCTGTTTTCAATAGAACACTGGTTGTGCAAAAACAAGATGTTGCCCTGTTTGAATTTGCTAACGCTGCAATGGTCTTTTAACTGGTCTTCCCAAAAAAAGCTGTGAAGCAACTGCAGCTTATTCAGAATGCTGCTGCTAGGGTCTTAACAAGAACCCAGAGAGCCGAGCACATCAGTCCTGTTCTTAAATCTCAACACTGGTTACCAGTAAACTACAGAATCCATTTCTTTTTTTTTTTTAGTTTAGTTTATTTCAAACAAAGAAAACATACATAATTTTTTTAATACCACAAACAGAAGAAATACATATCATCATCCCTTCTTCTCTGTGTTTCAAAGTATGTCTACTACTTTACAAATCATTCAATGACATGGGGCCAGAATACCTGTCAGATCTCCTTCAGGTATACGTGCCCAGCAGGGCTCTAAGATCCTTTGGAAGAAGTCAGCTGGTAGAACCTCGGGTCAGAACCAAACAGGTTATAGCTGCCTTTAGCTACTATGCTGCACACAGCTGGACCTCAAATGTGCCGCAACCCCAGTAACTTTTAAATCAAAATTGCAAAACCTGCATGTCAGGGACTTGCACAAACCAGCCAGAGAAGCACTGCTGATGAGTCTGAAAACTACATTTTATTTTGGAGAAGCTTCAAAATTAACATGAACTTAACCTAATCAATGTAAATTAGTCAGAATGACACCAGCACAAGACACACTATCCAGAAAAACAACATTTCAGACACACCAGGTTCAACTTAAACAGTGGCTGATCAGACCACTCTACAAACAAGAGGGGAACAATTAACATACAATTAACACACACATCCTCACACACACAAACTAACCAGTCTAATCAATTCAGGTAACTCAAACAACTATCATAATTACAAACTCCCCATCCATCACAGAAAATATCTACATTAAATTAAACACAAGCGTAAACATGAATCTCCCCTCCCTTGGGAGTAGGTAGATCCCAGCAGTGCTGATTAGGCTTCCTGAGGAGATGAGCTGCAGGTGTGAGACTCCATGGGCAACTCCAAGTCACTGGTAACTCAAATAGGAGGACAAAATGAACACATGCATTCATAAACAGAAGACTGATTGTGTGCACATCAACCAGTCATCCTGGACAGAACACAGAAAACAAACATGACCAGCAGACCATGTCCCTGAGGTGATAGACACTGTTGTCACCTTCTGCACTGTAACTGCTCAGCCTTTAACTTTGTCTGTTTCTTTTTAATTTTTAAATTGTGTTTTTCTGTTTCCTTGATTTTAATGTTCTTGCTGATGGAAAGCACATTGAATTGCAAGAAATGTGCGATATAACTAAAGCTGCCTTGCCTTGATTATCCCAGATGAGAACATTTAACTGGGCTGACCTCAAAAGTGAATCAGTTGCAGATGATTATTTTATAAACCTTTAGTGAAACTCCATCCAGCGGTTCATGGGACACTTTGCTAAGAATTAAAAACACGCACAAAGTTGATAAATGGCCCAAATAAAAAGGTGTTTGTTGTTATTTGCAAACATTTACATTAAAAATACTACAGCTTAAATAGTTCTGAACTCACACTCAACATTAAGGGAGGTCAGCTCGTTTAGTTTGTACTGCTAAAGATAGCAGAGCACTCTCCGGAAGGTCAGAGGTGAAACTTCCTGCTTCCGTGTGTTCTGGAGTGTCATTGTACAAAACTCTGACCCCCACATTGTTTCAAATAGCAGGCGAGACCTGTGTAAGGCTTCCCTGCTGCTGCTGTGACCGAGGGACTGAATTAGAAGCTAATTTGGTGAAGCACTTTGTGGAGCTCGGCTGAGGTTGAAGGTTACATGAGTGATGAGGAGTTACCATTAAATTCTACACTGATTTTCTGTTCATTGCTCACAATACATTACCCTTGCCTGGATGCTCATTTGCAAACTTCTTGCAAAGAATTTCTAAAGTTATATGAAAAATGTCCTTCCTGTGACTCCAGCGTAACAGTTTTATGCAAATGTTAGCACAAAGGCGAGCCGTGCACCATCACTTCAGAGAACTAAATGTTCGGGAAAACCTTTCCACACTAATTCTAGGTTTTTGATTGGTTTATTATACGCATTTCTATCTCATAATTTCCTGGACTTTGCTAGAACTTTTAACTGTGATTTCTTAACCTTGCTATAACAGCAAGTGATTTTTTTTTGTTCTTTTCGTGGATTGTTGGGACATGTTAAAGGATTCAGAACTTTAAAGGTTACAATATTTTGTTTTCTAATAAATGTTATTAGGAACACCAATAATAGCTGAAATAGTGACTGAGATGTTGTCAAGTCTCACTTGAAAGCCACAATTTCCTCACTGGTCAACATTTTTAAATCTAGATTTGTCCAAAAAAGTGAAACACCATTTGTCATGTTGTGGGTAACCAGTTCACCCAGGACATGAAGAACCACACACAGATAACAAAAGTAAAAATGATAAAAATGATACAATTGTTTATTTAAATGATGAAAAGGGAGAACTAAAGGTGCTGCTCCAAAACGGGAACAGGAAGGAACCGGTATCTACAACGAGAGATAACAAACGAGAATATGCCAGAACCAAGAGAAATGATATTGCTTTTGGGGGAAATAATTCTTACGGTCAGAGACCAGGGTTCGGTGATGGTGAACTGGGTCAGGTCTAGTAGTGAAGAGGCGGCGGAACCGATGGATGAGGTGGAGCTGAACAGGAGACGGTAGTAGGTGTCCAAGATGTAGGTTGGAAGACAGGCAGGCGGTGGTGAGCGGAGGCCAGAGGATCCTGAACAACGTGACCTCGAGTACAACTCCAGGCGTAGGTGGGTGACTCAAGGTGAGGTAAGTGGAGACAAGAACAACAGGATCTTACAGGAGCATTTTGCAGGAATACAGAAATCTAGACTAGGCTGAAAGCTGCCCTTGGTGAGAGTATCGACCGGCACTGGACTTGTGTCACACCGCTCCTTATATCCCCTGGCCCTCTGATTAGCGAGATCAGGATCAGCTGGAGCTCACTGACACACCCACCTGTAACACAAAACTGAAGAATACCAGGTCTCCTTTAAGGATGATTAAGGCCCTGTCCACATGTAGCCGGGGATCTGCCAAAACGTAGATATTTTTCTACGTTTTGGCCTGTCATCCACACGAAAACAGAGTTTTTTCACACAAAAACTGAGCTTTTTAAAAACTCCGGCCAAAGTGAAGATCTGCATTTTCTCCATTTTGGGTGTCTGCGTGTGGACAGACAAAACCGGAGTTTTAAGCTCCGCAACGTCACTTTCCGCGACACAAAAATGCTGTCATATCACGTGTGCGACCTGTGTTTACACTAGCCGACAGCATGGATGCCCTCAGAGCTGCGCTCGCTTTATCAATTGTCCAAGCGCTTTTTGCTGGTTTGTTTTTGCGAGCGGAATTACTGCTCCTTGCGGAAGACCACAGACGAAGGACGAGGTTAAGAACGGGGGAAGTACTGCCGCCTACAGGTCTGGCATGTCCTTAACAACGTATTTATCCGGGTACGAGTGGACAGAGTTTTTTTTTAAACGAGGTGGTGTGGATGCAAGTTTTTGGAGGGGCGGATATTCGTTTAAAAAAAACGGCTACGTGTGGACTAGGCCTAAGGCAGACAGTGACACCATTTCAATGTACAATATGTAATAGTTCTACAGTGAAATAGTCGCAATCTACTGGGGTTGTCAGTTTTACTCCTTTCAAAAGGGCCTAAATGGGATATACATAGTCTTTGTGTACAATCTGTGAGCCCGCAGGTTTGCAGAGTCTTTGTTAGCTAATGCTGCAGCACCAGCATTTGTAGTTTGACACCGGCCAGCAAAACTCAGCAGTGTTTTGTAAAGATTCTATAAGTCAGTAACAGGAGCGACCCAGAAGTTGTTTCTTGTAACCCTAAAAAGTCACTGCATCTTTTGTTTTACTCTGGGCAGAGGCTAGCATTAAACTAACAATGCTAATGGTGATTTAGAAACAAATAGTTGGCTCTACCAACATCTCAAGCTACTTTTTCAATTGCCAACAACGCAGTGTCACAATTAAATGTATTTATCTACCTATTGACTTACTGTGAATGACTCATCCTTGCTTGTCATCTAGAATTTTCAGACTCTGTTCTGTAAATGGCAACAGCTATGAAACTCCCAAAAAAGAAGTTAGAAAGTGACTTGTGTAGTTTGAAAATGGGCTGCAGTAACTTAATTTGACCACAGGGTGTCAGTATTACTTCATTCTTACATCATGCACCTTTAAAGCATTAAAAATGGATACATCACTATGGAAAATATGAGGTGCTGGTTGTAAACTACTATTGACAAAAATGAACAGCTAACATTAAACACATCATTAAAAGTAATTAGTATGAAACTACATATAATTAAATGGTAAACCTAAATATCTAGAAACAAATTTAAATGTATAAATTTCAATGTATGTATTTATTTAGAATCTTATCTAAAAGAATAAAATTCAATTTAAATATTAAGTTTCTTAAATACTAATTTATAAATTTATGCCTAAATATTTGGGATCAAATATTAATACAGTGTGCAATATCTAGAATAAGATGCAGTATGTTCTTGTAAATACACACTCACCTTCTTTTCTCACAGATCACAGATAGTTGGTGTCTAACTCCAGCAGTCATCAGGAGACAAGTGGGGGGCATGCTGGACAGGTCTCCAGTCCATCACATGGACCCACATAAGCAACAATCCATCCACACACTCTCTAACATCTTGGAGCAATTTGGCATCACATACTAACCTAACATGCATGTTTTTGGTCTGTAAGACTAAACCTGACTACCCAGACAAAGCCCACATGTGCATGGGTAGAACATGCTAACGCCACATAGAAATTTTGCAGCTGAGATTTGAACCTTCACCCTTCTTGAAGACAAGCAACAGTGACACCATGGAGCCCCTGAAGACAATTAAAACATTTCCACTCTGGAGTATATTAAAATAATCAAAGTCTCTTCTTTGCAGCAACCACACAAGGAAGTGAAATTCAACTGAGACAGACATCTTTTAGCGAAACCAAAAAAGCTTCTCTGTAAGTTCCTAGAAAGCTGATTTTGTACAAAGCCTTCAGCTGAGATCTTTAAAACTCACTCCACTGGGATGAGAATATGTATCCAACTTTTCATTTTGCCTCTTCTCCAATTATTCCTGATCTGCCTGTTTGGTGAGTCTTCTCGTGCTTCCCTCTGGAATTGAGGACAACGTTCCAACGTAGATCCAGAAACACTTAAAGACCCAAACACACGATGTCGCTCATTAGCTCGTCCTTTGTAAACACCTGCCTACATTATGCAAATATTTTTTTTTTTATCTGTGGGTGTTTTGCATGCAAGCAGAGAAAAAATCTGAATGTGGAGTGTATTTATGCCTGGCTGGGCTGATGTGTGTGTTGTGGCCTTACATGCATGAGCGAGACTGTACAGTACATGACTTGAATACCCTGCAGGGTTAGGAATGGTTAGTAACACACTGACACAGTTATCAGACCAGACTAATTTGGGTCTGGGGTGATGTGTGTGTTTGTGCGAATGGGGGTAAGCCGTGGTCAGTGTGTGTGTGTGTGTGTGTGTGTGTGTGTGTGTGTGTGTGTGTGTGTGTGTGTGTGTGTGTGTGTGTGTGTGTGTGTGTGTGTGTGTGTGTGTGTGTGTGTGTGTGTGTGTGTGTGTGTGTGTGTCCAGGAAGATCAGAACATGCTTATTTCTTTGGGGTTTTTTTCAGCCCTGCACCACCAGCTACTCTTTACACATTTTCACCAGAACCTTCTTCTAAGGTCTCACCTCTGCCTCTGCACACATTCGCAATTTAATAATTGCTTTCCACATTAGCAGGATCCAAAATAATTTCTGTGGAAGCTCTTGGCGAAAGATCGCACACCCTGACGACTGTCTGACCCAGTTTCGCTCCTCCACATCCCCGCAGTAAAGATGCTGAGGGGCAAGAGGCATAATAAACACAAACGTTTACCTAACTTTACCTTTTTATAATAAAATGTTTCAGTGTTTTAACCAAGCTCTAATTAATACAGCATGAAATTAGAAAAAGAAAAATAGAGAGGGGGGTTCTGTCGTTAATCCAGTTTAAATCAGTCAGTCTGGGAGCATCAATTTAATGAGTAAATTAGAGCGCTGTGGCATCGCACTCATGCCCGTGATTAATTTTATGTGAGCTGCAAGCAGAAAATGCAGCTACATTTCAAACTGTAAATGAATGGGTGTGTTTTCCTGTGTTTTCAGTCATCCAACCCTGTTTATCTGCTGTGACAGGAGTTGTGGGCGATGATCGGAGGCCAACGATGCGTCACAATAGCCACCAAAACCCCAAAGCTGAGGGAGGGAAAGAAAGACAATGAAATAAACATGAAAAAAGATGCGTAAAGGGTGGACTGAACAATAGGTTCGAATTGGGAGGGATGCTGTGTGGATGGAAGGGATGAAAGAATGAGCCAAACATCTAAAAATGTTATGAAAAGTGTGGTGCCACTGGAGAGGATTGACTGAGGAGGGGTGGGATGCAGAAAAATGAGACGTGCAGCAATAACTGAAGGGATGAGACAGAAGAAATGAAGGAACACAAAACATAAAAACTGAAGGCTGCAAACAAATAAAGAAAAGGAAAACTGATGTGGTTTTATGCGCCGGGGGTGAGGCAGCCAAATGGGATAAAAAATCCTACTTTCAAGTTCTTAAAGACTATAAGAGAGGAAATAAAGGAGCTGTCGCTCCAGTGTGACTCCAAGCTGAGGCTAAAAATGCAACTGACTTCACCACGGCGCTCGCTGATCTGCTCCACAGGCACCGATTAACAAACTGTTAGATCTGATGCCAGCCTGATCCATGAAGGGGGCATCTTACTCACGCCCAAGTCTGTGTATGGGGATGGGGGGGTGACATGATGGGGCAGAGACAGCAGGTGCATAACTTTTTATGGAGACCCCCCCTTCCTAACACACATTCCCATTGGATGAGCCTCATTATTTTACTTCAGATGCACGGCAGCAGACTGGTGTGCATCTGTGGGGCTGCTCTGCCACCTCAGAGGGGAAGAAGAAAGAAAAGCCAGGGGGGAGAGGAGAGAGGCGAGGAAGAAAAATAAAATGTAAACATGTGGAGAACAGGAGGACAAAGAGAAACATTATTTTTTGATGTACTTCAATGAAAACAGCTCATTACAAATTCTCCAGCTCCCTTAAACGCCCACGTGCACTGGCACAAGAGCACGGGAGAATACATAACAATCTACAGTTTCCCACGGAGACGCGACTGGCATTTTAGATTGTACAGTCAGAGAAAACGATGGAGTTTAGTAAGCAAACACAACAAGAAGATCAAACCTGGAAGAAATTAATAGGTCCAAAGTCACAAAACTGCTGGTTTTATGTCAAAAATGACATTTTTGTGATGAAATCAGCAATTTTTGATAATTACTTCAAAAAAATCCATCCTGTGTTTCATGCTAACAAACACAGGTTAAAAACGTGAGGATGTCTGGTATTTTTGTGCAGGACAACCAGTAAACCCCCTTGTCCCACCCACCTCCTCAGGCCTCTCTGCAGCACTTTAGAGTCCCCCACCTCCTCCTGAAAAAGAAAAACGCATCCCTCCCCTGTCCTCTGCTGTAAGATTTTCTACAGCCTCCTCCAAATTCCGCTCGGTTATTTTCATTTTGGGGAATATTCATGCCGGCGATGTTTATTCAAGGTTCTGAGAGGGAGATAAGAAGCCAAGTGCTGAGCTGGCCTCCAGGGCTGCCAGAGCTCCAAGTCACACACACACACACACATGCAAACACTTGATGTAACACATGCAGCGTAAAACCAATATTGAAGCACAGCGGCTTGTTTGCACACAAGAAAAGATAGTTGCATGACTTATTTTTGGTTCGTCGCCACGTAGAAACTCCGATGTGGTGTCCGTGAGTTTTGCTTATCAATTTGAGACAGAGGCGGCTTCATCCTCCGCATTTCTGCTTGTCAAGTAGGAAGAACATATTTTTTTACAAGACATGTCAGTCCCCAAAAATGCCTGACCCTCATCTGTCAGCAGTGTTTATCATGATGTCATGACAAACACGTGTGCACATCATTTAGGGAAGCTGTCCCAAACCAACCTCCTGCACGTATTTGTACCTCACACACATGTAAAGTGGCTGGAGGGGGAAAGTTAGGAGACGTGGCATGCACAAAGTGTGCAGGAGACCGAAAGGCTGGTGTTTTTGTAACATCTTAAAAACTTCCTTGTCTCTCTCTCTCTCTCTCTCTCTCTCTCTCTCTCTCTCTCTCTCTCTCTCTCTCTCTCTCTCTCTCTCTCTCTCTGTCTCTCTCTCTCTCTCTCTCTCTCTCTCTCTCTCTCTCTCTCTCTCATGGAATCTCAGGTTTTTCACCTTCTTCCAGCTTCTCGGGACATAAATCTGATCCCTCTTCAAAGCTCTCAGCTTTTTACAACTTTCTAAATCCTGAGAGGTGCACTCAGAACTCAGAGCCTGATGTTCTGTCTGGCACAGGAGTGCTCGTCCGTTTGATCAGAATGATGGGATCCTACTGTCATAAATAAGCTAGTTTTTGGCAAGAAGCCCACAAGGAATCAGGAACAGTGGAATATCTCTGGAAAAATGCACACTTGATGACATTTATGTAGATATCCCTGCAAACAGTCAACGTCGCATGGACGTGCAGATCATGTCCGTATTGAGTCCGTTGGTCCAGAACACGTCTGTGGGAGGACTACGCTAGGTCTTTGCACAGTAGGATAGAACAAAAGATGCAAACATGTTTAGAAAAAGATCCAACAAATGGCTTGATTACACAAAAATAAAATAATGCATCATAAAGAGAGCTGCTGAGAAGTGCAGTCAGACGTAACACACAAATATAAGTAACGTAGCTTAAAAACAGTAAATAAAACATCAGCTAAAACGTGGAGGACATTTATAACAGAGTAGATTACACATTTTTGGCACTTGAAAATATATGACAATTTCTTTATTTTCTGCTGCAGATGAATATATAAAGGGCCTCTGTTTGGAGATTAGTGTTTACATCCAAATGGAGTGATGTGCTAACGGCTAGTCGAGCACAGCGAAGACCAAAGTGTATAGTGACATCTTAACACAGCTCTCTTAAATCTATTAGCGGCTCATGTACCATTGTTTATTTAAGCATTACACAGTCACAATCTGCAAAATGCAGTTATTTGCTTGGACTTTCATATTAACTGATTATTTAAAGGTGCATCTCCAGCAGCAGCGAAATGCAACACTTTGAGTGCATCCAAAGCAAGTCTGGTGGGAATTTATAAATAATTCTGTCTAAATAAACTTGCATTGAAGATGGAAGGAGGTCTAAAATTTTTAAGGCAGCAGCTTCACCCTTTAGTTTTGTTGTGCCTAGCTGTTAGCTCATCAGTCCTGTGGGATGTAAATTATATTTCTCCAAATTGAGTAGATGGTTTCCTGGATGGGGGGTATTTAAAATGGGAATTATTGCAGTTAATTATAACTTTTCATTCATAAGCACATTCTAAAATTGTCCCCAAAATATATCTTTAATATCAAGATTATATAATCTTGCAGCTACTTTTTTAGTCTTGACACCTCATGATAAATGACAAATGATTCGCACTTGTATAGCGCCTCTCAGAGTGAGGACTCCAAAGCGCTTTACACTACAGTGTATCATTCATCCATTCACACACACACATTCACACACTGATGATGATGAACTACGATGTAGCCACAGCTGCTCAGGGGCGCACTGAAAGAGGCGAGGCTGCCGAGCACAGGCGCCTTTGGTCCCTCCGACCACCACCAGCAGCCAAGGGGGGGTTAAGTGTCTTGCCCAAGGACACAACAGCAGAATTCTCTGTCTGGCGCTGGGATCAAACCTGCAACCTTCCGAATACTGGACAACCCGCTCAACTTGTTGAGCTCAACTTGTTGAGCTACTGCTGCCTCATTATGTATTATGGACAGAGTAAAACAAATAAAAATAAAAATATATGCCTAATATCTAATACCTTAACTTGTCTTGTTATAAGATGAATAAAAGATCCTCTTTCATTTTACCCGTTTCATGCAAAGTGAAAATTACAATGAACTTTCATTTAAAAAGCCTTTTGCTTGTCCATGTGCGCAAATTACACCACATTTGAATGCCACTCCATGCATAAGCCAACATAAGCTCTTTATAACCTTGTAGTGTAGTAGAATTAACTCTTTCATTGACATACAATATGTATCAGAGCTGTGCACCTGAGTATACATTTAGCAACAATTCTAAAAGTATTTAAAATAAACTGTTTAAACTTATGGTTTTATACCAAGAAATTAATGAAGACGCTATGTAAAAATAATGGTGTAATTACAATTTTTGCATGAAATAATTGCGAACATACAATTTTGGTTGATAGTTAAAATAAATTAAAAAGACTAAATAAAAATAAATATAGCATTTAACTAGTTTTATTTTATTTTATTGTAGCACAAACAAAGCTTTGAGGGACTTACTGATCATGTGCCAGGAACCCAAAAATAAAATTATCATTATTTGATCTCTACCACCCCCTGCTGCCTATTAGGTGCTAATGCAACATATTTTGGATTATTTCAGGATACAGATGCGAAGATAATTAGTCAGACAGATGTTCAGTTACATTGCTTCTGACTTCGTGAATATTCATGAGAAAAAAACATAGCTGTGTGAGTAAATCCATCCTGAAACTGCAACAGCAGCAGGCTGTAACGCCCCAGCCTCGCAGCCTGCACTTGTTGGTGCAACAGAATGAAGTCCTGATGCTTTTCCACCGCTAGATGGGGAAGTGGGACAGGAAAACTGTGAGGAATGGCGCTTCCTCCGCCAGTGGGTGAACTTGATTTCATCCCAACATTTGGTTGCACCAAACAGTCTTGAAGCACACAGCCAGACTCTGTGCGCGTCACATGACAGGGCTGGGTGAGAGCCAGCAGGGCCCTCGTTAGGAAAGGAGGACTCGTATCTCAGCGCGCGCGGCCAGGGTCCCCTTTATCTCCGCAAGGCAGGGAGGGAGGCGTATCCTTTTCCCCTCTGCGCTCCCCTCCACTCCGACGCTCTCTCCCACTCCCAAACCACAACCTGCCTCAGACGACGCCCTGTCGCCCGTCAGGTTTCCACCTTTACACCAGAGGGGCCGAGTCCTACCGCGCGCCGCTAGTCGCTCGCGAGGAGGCCTTTTAATTGACGCGCGAGCGGCCAGCCGCATCTCAGTTGTAGCAGGAAAACAAGGGGGGGGTGCGAGGAGGTGGAGGAGAGGAAGAAGGGGTGTTAGGGTGCTCTGAATTCCAGAAAGGCGTGAGGAGGACGTCTGCATCGGGAAGCAAAACAAGGGATCTGAGTGAGTCGTGATTTTTGGGAGGTGTTTTATTTCTAGCGTGTCTGTGTTCTCCTGAGTGACCTGTTTTGGGTATTTGCCGTGCAGCATCCTTTTCCTCCGGACAGGACGGAGGGATGGAAGACATCAGGGACTAATTATAACAAATACTGGCGGTTCTAACCGAGTAGAGTGGTTCCCGTAGGTTTGCTGCAAGAGGAGCAGCATCCTTCAGAGGATAAACACCACACTCGGTGTGGTTCGGGGGGAGAGCAGCGTCATCGTTAGAATGTTTTGGTGCGTTTAGACACGACAGGTGTAACAGGAAGGCATGTTTACCCGAACATGGTGGGCCTATCGTGTACTATTGATCCGCATTGCCAGGGGATTGTTTCTATTTGTGTCTCTTTTTAGCTTTGCTGGTAAATTTCCAGTGGCGCCAGAGATGCTGACTGGTTACAGACTGTGGAGGAGAGGAGACAGGAGTGTGTGTGTGTGTGTGTGTGTGTGTGTGTGTGTGTGTGTGTGTGTGTGTGTGTGTGTGTGTGTGTGTGTGTGTGTGTGTGTGTGTGTGTGTGTGATGGGCAGCTCACTAACATGGCGCACATGAGCTGATAAACCTTTGCTATTACATAGTCCTGTCCGGAATTTACTCTGCTGCAGCATCTTCAACACAGTGAAGCTGTGTGTGTGTGTGTGTGTGTGTGTGTGTGTGTGTGTGTGTGTGTGTGTGTGTGTGTGTGTGTGTGTGTGTGTGTGTGTTCTGCATCTGTATGTACTTCCTGACTCTGAGCAGAACAATCAGCTCCATTAAGCTTATTGTTTTTTGGAACTGTTTTATCTCAGCAGGTATGAGTAATCAGACAAAGTGTGTGTGTGTGTGTGTGTGTGTGTGTGTGTGTGTGTGTGTGTGTGTGTGTGTGTGTGTGTGTGTGTGTGTGTGCTTGTTGTTTGGACTTTATGTTTTTCTCTTGGGTTTCTTCATCTTTGTTGACAATCCAGCAAGTACAAAGCAACCCGTAAACAGAACACACCCAGTGCATTTTCTGAATCCATCCTTTCTTTAACCAGGTTTTAATTAATAAAGTGTCACCATAAGATCTGAAATAGAACAATCTATGTTAACAACCTCAAATAAAAAAACTTTTTTAAAAGGGATTGTGGGCCACACAAAATCACTCCTGGGGCCATAAAAGGTCCGCAGGCCATGCTTTGAACACTGCTGTGATCAACTTTTTTTATAATCCTAAAATATTTTGAGAAACCTGCTTGTTTCCCTGATTTGTGTTTCGGGTTTGTGAAGCAACAACTGTGGGGTCTTAAAATGAACTTTACCCCTACTCCACACAGGAGGTATCGGCATCGCGGAACGGCAGCGGAATGGTTTACTCACGAGCTTTGTTGCACGCCAGTGAAAGTCTCAGCATGCTCCTCGCTGGACTCCTCGCCCCACAAAATCCCTCGAGACTTCAAAATCACGAAATCATGTTTGATATCGCTGTTTGATGTTATATGTGTGGTTCCTCTCTACTGCCAGGATTAAAGCCATGAAAAACGCACTGCTGCACTTCTCGAACAATGCAGGGAGTAAATAAACCTTGAGGTCACATGTATAGACATAATCTACATAGATATGAAATCACATACAAGCACCCCATAAGCTATAAAGGATTCTATCTGAAGCAGGGACATTCCGCTGCTGTTCCGCGTCGCTGATGCTTCCGGTCTGAAGTAGGGGTCAATTAGCTAATATCTGGCACAAATGCTGAGGTTTTATTCTACTAAATTATTTCCTTTTTGTTGTATTCCTTAGAATGTTTTAGATCATAATGTGAAATTTAAAAAAATAAAATAAAATACAAAAAAATAAATAAAAAAGAATATCAAGCTGAGATGTTCACCAAACAAATCATCTGGTAATTGTAATTGGCATGTCTTGAGCATGATTGGCCTAATCAATGATTGGCTAATCTAAAACCCAAAAGTCTATTTTTTTTTTCTGATCTGTGAATGCACCATTTCTGGGGAAAAACTACATTATGGATTATTGCTATGTGCTAAGTAACACTAGCAATAACAGATCTTTTACTTCCAGAGTTATAATGTTCCAGTTAATTGGGAATAAGTAAAAAACAACAACATTTTTTTCTTTTTAATTATGAATATATTATTCTGTGAGATAAATCACAAAAACAAGCACATCTCACATTTTTTGGCGGAAAAAGAGACTGAAAAAGTTTGACGTGGCTCTTTTCAAAATTACCCATCACCAAAGTTTGAGTGAATTTGTGGGTCCAAATGCTCTGACGTGAGAGCATAAACACATTTTTTAACAACCATAGTCAAAATGACATTTTCTGTCCTAATGACAATAACCAGCCTGCCCTTGCTTCCGTTTCTCATCTTTTCTGTTAGTTTATTGCACGAGCGAGGTCTCAGCCTGTCTGTGTTCTTGCTCAGCGGTCTATATCCGGTTAAACGCTCTGTGTTTTGTCAGCAACTCTCAGTGGAGCTGACAGCGCTTGTCTTGTTCACCCAATCATCATCTGGCATCATGACCATAGGGAGCCACATGTCCACCTCTGCATGCGGCGCTGGCAGCAGCAAAACAGAATGAATGAGTGAAAGACATCGATGGATTCTGTGTGTGTGCCTCATGATTGTGTCTGAGCATGGCAGGCATGGTATATAAATAGATCAACTTTTATCAATGTAGGTTGAATAAATGAACCGGTAAGGTCACTCTTTCATTTTCATGCGCTGTTGGTAAAAGAGTGAGGTGAGATGGCAATGAACTTGGTTAAGTTTGAGCTGGGCTAATCACAGCACTCTATGTTTGCAGAGAGATGTTGAGTGAGCTTAGCACTGTTAGGGCCGTGACATAGTTGCTGTTTTACGACACAAACTCGTGTTTAAAATGGCTGCCGCGCGTTACTTGCGTTGATTTGAAGCACCGTTTCCCCCGAAATTAACGCAACACTTCCGAACGCTGCAATATACGAGTAAACAGTAGGTGAAGTCAACAAAACGAGTGACATACTCAAAATGGTGGCTCCGTCTCTGGTTTGGAGGTCATCTTTGACACCGCTGCTTTCTCTTTTTCTGTCGTGAACTCAAAATTAACCAGTTACTGATCACTTCTATTGACGCCATATTTGTTTTGGTTGTACCTGCAAACCCGGCTCTATGTCCGGTCTGAGTAGTCTAGTGCTTCCCCCTAGTGGAACACCCCAGTGCTACGTGCAGTACAGTGCTGTGCAGCAACAAGTACGTGAACAAAGACGCTGCCTGCTGCCTGCACCAACGCAAGGTTAAACAGCAAGTATATCAAGGCCCTCAGAGCTATGACCGAGACTGGTGCTTGTTCGAAATGGCTTTGGCATCAACTTTGGATGATTTAGACTTGGGTTTTCTCTGAGACATGAGCAGATTGGGGTACTTCTATTTCTCTGGCGGTGTGTGCTGGACTGCTGAACTGATTTCCGTTGCTATGAATAAGTCAGATTGTTCATTGCTATGACCGGTCCTAGTGCTGTCCAATTACCTGTAGAGACAGGTTGAAAGACAGTCCCACTGAGCTCTGTCTACGAGTCATGGCCAGACTAAATACATATATATTGGCCAACAATGCCAGAGGAGTTAAGTGCCCGCTCAGTAACCAGAGGGTTGTAGGTTCAAGCCCCATATGTTGAAGTTGTTGTGTCCTTGAGCAAGACACTTAAACCATATTGCCTGCTGTTGGTGGTCGGAGGGACCAGGGGTGCCAGTACTCAGCAGTCTCGCATTTGTCACTGTGTCCCAGGGCAGCTGTAGCTATGATGTAGTTTATCACCATCTGTGTGTGAGTGTGTGTGAGTGCATGGGTGAATGACTTGTGTTGTAAAGCTCGTTGGGGGGTATAGAACCCTAGAAGACGCTATATGAAAAACAGGCCATTTACAAACCATATGTGGGATGGCTCTCCAGGCTAGCTGTTTTTGGAAGAAACTGAAAAAAAGTTTGCAGCTCTCACAACTAGACAATGACAAACACGTTTGGATAGAGCCTGCAACATGAAGTCAAAGCAAAAGTCCAGTCCTGCTCCATGTTAACAAAATAAAACTAAAATACATCTCAGATCATTTTTACCAGGAGTTGGCGCCTGTTGATTAATACTGTTAATACAATACTGCCGATGTCGGTACAGGATCTGCTCAGGTGTAAGATCGGCTCTGGGTCCTTCGACTGCCGATGACGTCAAAGTAGCTGATTGGCTGAACATGAACCTTACGGAAGTTACGTAATCACGATGTTATCACGTTTCGTTGGTCCAGGCAAATTTTTCTGTTGGAAAGATGGACAACTTTTACAAAGAAATTCATCATTACCTCTTTGAAAATACACTTTTAGCATAGAGCTGCATGTATCTTAGGGCTGAACGATTAACTGCATGTGCAATTAAATTGCGATGTGACAAAAGGAGATTTTCTAATTGCAAAGGCTGCAATTTGGCAGCGAGTGGTTAGCGCAATGCTAATATTGTCACGAACTCCTCCAGCTAACTCCATTTCCCAGCTTTCTCGCCACCAACGTGGCCTGCCGACGTCATCACGCCGACACTATAAACGGAATTGCCGACGTTCATTCATTACTCAGTCATCGTTCCTACCAGACTTTGAATCGAGTTCTCAGGCTTACCAGCCCTCAAACCCAACCTAAGGATCTAACCACGCTGTCTACTGCCACCACTCCGCGTCTGGGCCACAGACCATCTCCGCTACGCTTCAGCTCTGCCACGAAACCTGACAAACATACATGGAAAAACCCATAGGAATGCTAATGCTAATATCATCGATTACATTCTTACAAATTATGAATTAGAAACATGCCAAATGATTACATTTGGAGTCTAATAGAAAGTAAAACTACCATCAATCAAATAAGTACAGACAGGTATTTTAGTAAAGCCAGAAAACTATTAACTCCAGAGTTTTGGCTAGCAGCTATGAGCGTAACTGAACTACGCATGGACAAGACGTCAAAAACTCTAAACACAAAATACTTCAATAAATGGGACACACTTCTTTCCTGCAAATACAATTTCACAGGTGTTGCTAATACCAATGATTCTTCAAGGGATGTGCTCAAAGAGGAGTTCAACATTATGAATAAAATCTAGTGTTTTATTTTACAAATACATTATAAACACAAACTTATGTCGTAAGAAACATTATTTTAATAACGAAACTGCTAAATTCTTTCCAACAGTATAGATGTGTAGTGTATTTTGTCCGAGTGGGTTTGCCGTACTTTGACGTCATCGGCAGTCGAATGACCCCGAGCCAATCTTGCACCCGAGCAGATCCTGTACTGTCACCAATGTTCAAATCTGAGCTGTAGTAGTTACTTGATGCTTAAATAGCACCATGAGTTATCTATACGGGGGCGTATAGGTGAGAATTCCAGCCTTACACCCCGACAGTGAAGCCTTACAGAAATACAACGTGGCAGAAGGATGGAATATCATTGCTTCACTTTAAAACAATCGGTGGTGGTGAAGGCATTATGTCTAGGGATTCATCAAGTGAATCAACTGACAAAACTTCCCAAAGGAGTATTATTCTATTTAATGCTTCTTTTAAATCAAGTGACAGCCTACCGCTCAGTGATCATGAGTGTGACGGGGACATTTATGAGTCTCAGATGCCATTCCGGCGCTACATTCTGTGTGATGGAGGAAGAAAGAAAATAACGAGAGAAAGTCACAGAAAAAGGCCAAGAAGTGCAGAAATGTGCAACTATATCAAACATAGAAGTATGAAAACACTATAGTAAAAGATGATTGCTTCACAAACAATGCAACATCAGCAAGTTTGAACAAACGACTGATGTGTTTTTTATAACAGTGGAAGTGTATACACGGCCATTCACAATGGGATGAGGAAGTGGACGCATCTCATGAATCATCTTCTTAAAGAGTAGAGAAAAAATGCCAAATATGGAGCTTTAGTCCTGCACTCTCAGATCTACCTGCTCGTCGAGATTTCTAACAGTAAGAAAGCATCTGTGCAAAAATTGTATTTCAAGATTCAATTCTTTCAGTTTTAAAGACTTCTACAAGTAAGTAAACTGTATTCACGTAGCACTCATCACACACATCGAATCACAAAGTGCTTCACATAGATCAAAACAAAATAAAACATAAAGTCATAAAATCCTAATGATCTCAAAACAGAAATAGATTAACATCATAATAAATAATGTCATTTCATAAACAGATGAAAGATGATTGCAAATTTGAGTTAAAAATAAGAAAATTAAAGATTTAGGTAGAAGCAGCTTTAGATAAAATGGTCTTTAGCTGTTTTTTAAAAGTGTCCAGGATGTCAATGCTGAATTGTCTCTGTGCAGTGTTGAGGGGAAATGAGCATGCAGCCTGTTGAATCTAATGTACAGCCAATCAGAAAGAGAGGTGACGGAAGCACGCTGTCTTCTCCACCTTCACCATGTTTGTTTACCCCAAAGTCACATTTTCCTGGATGTCCCGTTTGACTGGGAAAACTTTGTGTATGAAACTGGTTCACGTGTTGTGTAGTTTCGCCGTGTTGTTGAACATATTTTAGTGAATACACTTTTATCTTGGGACTGCCGGTAACACCTCTAGGGAAACATGTTAAAACCTCATCATTGTGATTGTTAGAACATAAAGCATGACTTGAGTACAAAAGGCCCTGAACACACAGACTCATACATTTTTACTCAGCCACAGAGTGATGGACATTGTTCTTTCATTTAGAAATCATTTATGCAGTGGTTAGAAACCCAGATCTAAAAGTGAAGGATGAATGGAGTGCATTACAAAAGCCCTGAAAGTTTTCATCTTGTGGAGCACAAAACTAAGTGAAATCTTGCTCAGAAGGCAAAGTGACGAGGAGTAACATCGGTGCAGATGTTAGAGACGTGAGATATTAATAGTGTTACACCCCGTCGTTTTTGTCGCCATGTACTTTTGCTCACTTTCTAATAATCTCTGGTTCCTTAGATAGTCACTTTTTCTCACTTTCTCATTCTGTCTCTCATTACAACCCCCAACCACCCCCACTCCACTTGCTGCATTGTCATGACAGATAAGGCAGGAGAGGATTTGGTTGTTGTTTTTTTGACTCCCCTCCCTGTAGATCATCTGTCTTCTGATTAACTGTCATTTAAAGCCAGTAAATCGTTTTAATCTCAGATGGAAGCGTTCTCAGCAGACTGTTTGTGCATTATTTGTGTGTGTGTGTGTGTGTGTGTGTGTGTGTGTGTGTGTGTGTGTGTGTGTTAGAGGGACAGAGAGAGTCTTTTGTCTTTGCACACGCGCACACCCCTCTCTCATATGACGATCATCACAGTTGTTGCAAAGACTATCAAAAGCACTATTGATGAGCAGCAGAGAACGGGTCATCTATTTTCTTTATACTGTAGATGTCCTGAACTCATTTACTAACACACACACACACACACACACACACACACACACACACACACACACACACACACACACATTTGTAGTCTAAATTGGGACATTTTATTGATTTCCACTCATTTCTGTAGCCTAACCCAAAAATGACATTCCATTAGGACCAAGCATTGGTTCCCATAAGGACTCCCAGCCCTGGCGAGTTAGGTAATTATACAGGAAAGGAGCCTAAAAATTGAATACACACATTGTGTGTAAAAATACACAATGAATAAATTTTTGTGATTTTTAAGTTTGATAATATCAGAAGAGATTTGTCAGGTATGCATTAGACAAACAAGCTTAGTATAAACAATTGCTCACTGTCTTGAGAGCCTTAAGTGAGGATTGGGACCTTGCCATAAGGGACGGCACCTATTAGGCCTAATGGTTCCTGAGTTAGCGTCGGTAATGCAAGACCACCGGCTTCCGGATATTTAGAAGTTGCTGACAGACCTGAGAGGCAGAGAGCACACTGGATGTTAAAGACAGCCCCCTATGGAAAACGATTGTATAGGTAAAAGCTATACTGTCAGCAGGTCATGCTGGTGATAATGTTGTTAAAATTCAATAAGTCCTTACTCGTTCATGTTTGATGCAGACTGCTTAGAAAACCTTCAAGTGTTGAATCTTTGGAGACAGATGTTAATGGCACTTTGGAACATAGTAAAAGGAATACATATGTTTATGTTTATGTATTTAGCAGACACTTTTGTCCAAAGCGACTTACAAGTGATAATCGGCACGTTGCCCTTGAGGCTAACAACAACAATAACAACAACAACTTGACATCAGTCATGGAGAGGAGGGAACAAGGAGTGGACAGTAGAGAGGGGGACGGGTGCAGGGAGGGTGCTAGTTAAGAAGATGCTCTCTGAAGAGCAGGGTCTTCAGGAGTTTCTTGAAAATTGAAAAGGAAGCCCCTGTTCTGGTTGTGCTTGGTTGGTCATTCCACATTTGTGGAACAATGCATGAGAAGAGTCTGGATTTTCCTGAGCATGGTGTAGGCACTGCTAGCCGACGATCCTGTGATGACCGGAGCGGCCGGGCCGAGACGTAAGCCTTTACAAGAGGATTCAGGTAGATGGGAGCCGTACCATCTCGGACTTTGTATGCAAGTGTTAGCAATTTGAATTTGATGCGTGCTGCTAGCGGTAGCCAGTGGAGCTCAATGAACAGAGGGGTGGCGTGTGCTCTTTTTGGCTGATTGAAGACCAGACGCGCCTGTTTTAGCAAATCCAGTATTCTGGTAAATCAGTTGTTTTTCTTAAGTCAGGACATAAATGGCTTTGTTGTGAAGAAATTAATATTTTATGCTAAACCAAGTTACAATCAGAAGGTCTACAGGAAGTAATAGATGTCATGATTGCCTCCTAAAGCAATGCAGTTGCATTAACAAACCTCCAAGTAGCTTAACTCGTTACTTTCTCTCAAGATTCAGGTATTGAAGGACCCCATTGTTGCAAACACATTGTTTCCCATCTTTCAGTGGCACTAAAGGTCCTGCACACTTTGTATTTCTACGTTTACAGCCTAAACACGCGTTCTGATCTTCATGCAGCATCTATAATCAGAACACAAATCAATATAATGTCACATGAGCTGTAGACTCAGCAAGCAGTCCCTGGATATCAGATATATGAGAAATAACAGGCAAAGGCTGTGACTCAAAATCTCTGCAGTGTTGTGGTTCATCGTTGCAAATAGAATGACGTTTGAGGGAAAAATGTGACTTTTTGTCGAAAGCAACGGAGACTGCAAGCATGTGATTGGTCAGGATGCCGCTTCCTTTTAAGTTCGTCAACAGAATCAACATTTCCTGTTAAAAAAGGTGCCGAAGATATCCAGCGGCAGACACTGAACAGATTGGAGAAGTTCTCATGGAAGAAATTCGATGATATGAACATTTATACAGCCATGACTGAAGAAGTGCAAAGTTACCCAGCAAACTTTTAATCTGTAGAAGGAAATTATGGGAAAGGTGGGTTTGGAGGTGGCGACTGCATGAAGAGGTGGAGGAGAATGTGGGACTAATTTGTCTGTGTTGAAAGGTCTCTGAAACACACAAATGCAATATGAAAACATTATTGTTGGCTAGAGACATGATTGCAATGGTGGTGGGATACCCCAGAAACACGCTACACCCTCTGTTGTCCTGGCAGAGAATTGCTTTGGAACACTCCCCAGGAAACAGAGAAGTCTGAAAGGAAAACATCTGGGTCAATGCGAGACTCTGCACTCGAGCTGATGGAGGAGTATAAATCAGGCTATAGGAATACGTGTCCGTATGTGTGGCGGTTAGACCCTTTGGTCAAACATGCTTGTACTGTATAGTCTCAAAAATCTTAGTTCAACCTAACCTCGTGCAGCAAGATGAATTCTGCTGAGATTTGGAGTTTTCCAAACTCAGGAGAATCCTGAAATGTGTAGACTCGACACAGGGTGGGGCTGCACCCAATTTGATTCATTCATTTCCAGGCCCCTCTCCATTTTCAGGTTCATTTTTAGGCTAGGTTAAGGGACGTGGGCTACTTGGTTGAGTCTATACTGAGGGACAAAAAACTCCACCTGACAAAACTGAAATCAACATAGAAGTGACAAAAAATGCAGTTACCCTCTCATCCACTAGGGGCTGGCTCCAGAAAAGAGCACGTTTCCATTGACTCCCATGTTGAGGTGGAAAGGTGAAACCTGAGTCATCCTCCTCTGTTCTCAGGTTTCACCTTTCCAGCACCTATGATGCAGCTCTGGATCTTATTCTCAAACCGTTTCAGTCTAGGTCACTCCTTCCTGCATCCAATCACTTCAACAACTCCCACACAACAAAGGCTGATGACTCATCAAGCGGTGGGGAGGAGGGGTATTCATAGGTAGTTTCTGCTCATTAAGCAACTATAGACATCTACAGTTTATAAGCTTGACCCTCCCATATTCCCATCAGAATTGACAAGCTCCTTGGATGAGAAGTGAAACATCTTCAATAAACCAAAGAAGTCCAGTTTGAGCCCCTTGGATAGCCTGTAATTATGTTATGTGCTGCTATCTCCAGGTATAAGCACCAACATGCTTCTCATTCCTCTGTAGTAGAAGCTGCTCCAAAACAAACCACTATCCAACATTTAAAAGCATCACATCTTTTGAAAGAACCAGAGAAATGTTCAGTAACATTTTATTTTTTGCTGTAATTTTATTTAGTCTCACTATAGACTTACAGGCAGCATAAATCCTTACAACAGATGAACATAATTTATAATTGCTTGCTGTGTTCTCTGGATTGGAGTAAAAGAACTGCACAAGACAAATTAAAGGGCTCCCGCTGCACACATTTGTGACGCCATAGGCTCCTGACAACACATCTCAGGTGGAGTGAGAACAAGAGTGCTTAAATGAGACCCTGTGGTCGCATTAGTCTCACATTAGGAACTGTTTTTTTTATTAAATTTTTCTACGTTGCCAGAGTGATGCATCAATCCTTAGCCATAAAACTCAAGCCTTTACTTTACTTCATGCTGTGAAACAGCAGTTAAGACCCATATTGAGTCATTGAAACATCTAAAAACGTCACATTCGACCGGTTACCGGGGATGGCTGTTTGAATTTAGGACGTTAAAGTACATTTTGACTTCATCCCAAAGCAAGTAAAACTAACAGGACATGTAAAGATACATTTAGACTTTTTGCTGAGAAGGGGAGAAACAGTTGAGGAATTTGTGGGATCTTCTACAAATTTAGTACAAGAACAAAATCACGGGACTCGTATTGTCCTGGGGAGGATGTCAGTCGGCACAGCGAGATGTCAGAATGGCTCTTGGTTGCACCCACCCCCCGCATTTCTCATTCTGCATGTGGCTTCTTATTTGCCCTCACCATGTGGATGCTGAACAGTGCTTCATTTGTGCTCTTGACATGATGCGGCCCTGTCTTCTGTAACGGCAAAGCTGTTATTTATTACTGACCTAAAGAGGAAAAGAAGGATTTACCCCTTGACCCTGGAATACTAACGTGTGTCGTGTGTCCTTGGCGGACTTCTTTAGGTTCTTATTGGCACTGTGGTGTTTATGTTTGGCACAATGTGCGTTGTGCTTCAGAGCTGCATGTGTTACAGTGGAGAGGTCACGGTGTGTGTATTTGTGTGCGTGAGCTGAGGGACAAAAACTGGGTCTGAATAGAAAGGCAGCAATACTTTTGTCCGTGGGCTCTTTCGGCCTGAAGGGAGGAAGCTGTGCACGATGAGGAAAAAAACTAGCCACTTTAACTCAGTGGGAGTTAAGTGGATTTTGAATTAGCTTCCTCTTCCAAACTCAGTTTTTTTCTAACGTCGAGTCTTGATCGTTAAATTTAAGAGTCGTCATCTGTAGAGGAAGCATTTTATAGATTTCTATCGTCTTTTATGTCATGTCTGTGAATTTTTCTAAACCCTTTTTTTTCTGTTTTCAGCTTTCAGCTGATTTCTTCACAGCTGTTTGAATTTTAAGTGTGTTCAAGAGTCTACTGGGGAGTTTTATTAATGACGACTCAATATCAGCGAAAAAAGGTCCTTGCTGTTATGAATTAACATCTGAGTGAACACACTTGCGTCTCAAAAGGCAGGAATGACTTCAAGGAAATTGTTCTGAGAGCACATGCCTGCGTTCTGTAATTGAAACCAGTCAGAGCCATTTTCTGCTTTGATTGTTGCTACATTTCAGTGAAATGCAGCTGCCACATGACAATCAAAGGCATAACCATAAAAGAACGTATCAGTCTGCCTCGCGTCTTGTCTTTATGTGTGGCTGCTTGTCTCTTCCATGTCTACAGCTTCATTGCAAACATCTCACAGTAGCTGTCAGACTTCCATTTAATCGAAATGAGGGCTAATTGGCTATCAGTCAGTTTATGAACTTTGATTTGACGTTTTAGTTTATAATTCTCAGTGTTCGTGCTTGAGTAAGTCAGGTGCAGATCAGAACAGATCACATATTTGTGGTTGTTATTGTACATTTGTCCTAAGATTACTTGCATTGTTTTGAAGGAATCTGCTTTACTTGGGAGTGGCTATTATCTAACCTGGATTTTCCATTTCAGAATACAACATTGTATAAGTATACATTACAAGTGTCAGGGTGTTTAATACAGAGAGGAATAGCATAAATTATCTCTAAAAAGCACATGAATTGGACTATTTTTAGCAGTATATTTTCCAGGTCTTTAAGTGAGCAACTCAGCGCCTGCGTTTATTGTGATGAAAGACTACATTTCTAATTGTAAAGTTGGCTCATTGATGACTCCAAAAATTTGACAGCAACTAAACAAAAATCGACATTCTGCAGAAACTAGGGGTGGTAAACATGTTTGTTTTTTTCATGTAAAATTGTGATTTGACCACAATTTACATACATTTCATACTGGAATGTTCTGTAAATAAGTGATTATTGCAGTCACACATTTTCCCAGTATAAAAACTACCCTAACAACACATTCTCACACCCAAGGCGTCAAAGTATTACGCGTGTGACCAAGCCTCAACATATGACGATTCGGGACTCCCCAGCACGTCAGGACACGACGATCAGGGACAAACAGCTGACGCAGCGTCCCAGAGCGTCGGTATCCGACGCTGGTGCTGAGACAGACATTAGAACCACTTGTGAACTACTTAACCTTCCCCTCACCCCAATCCTAACCTTAAGGTCACAGTTATGGACCTTAAGGTTAGGATTGGGGTGAGGGGAAGGTTAAATAGCTGAATAATGTCCGTGTGACCGCGCACGTCAAACAGTGACGCCAGCGGAGCCACGTGAACCAGCGTGTCCCTGATCATCGTCTCCTGACGCGCTGGGGCGTCCCGAATCGTCATATATTGAGGCTTGGTCACACGAGTCATATTTTGACGCCTTGGGTGTGAGAATGTGTTGCCCCTAAAGGAAAAATAGAAAAACATTAAAGTTAAATTACATTTATGAATCAGTTTGTGCAGTTTTGCTATTGGTAGTGTACCATATTATGGTAATACAAGGCAATGGTAAATAGTCACAGCATTACACTGGTTTCACACTGGAAGCATCAGCGGCACAAAACGGCAGTGGAACGGTTTATTCGCAAACTTCAAAGCGGTCCTTTTCGCAGGGGGGGGGGGGGGTCTCGGCAGCGGCAATGCATTTTAGCTGTGCTCTTCGCTGGACTTACAAGATCCCTCGAGACTTCAGGTCATGGTTTGTTTATGCAATCCGCTATTAAACCAAAAAGAAGGAAATCATGTTTTACATCGCTGTTTGAGGTCATAGATTATGTTCTTCTGTCAGGATTAAAGCCATGAAAAACACACCACTGCACTTCTGAAACGATGCTGTGAATAAATAAGTTGTTAGGTCACACTTAAGCTTCATACATATGAAATTGCATCAGGGATTTTACACTGAAACAGTGTGTAATTTCCTGTCTCTTATGTTAACTGCGGATATTGACGCATCCCAGAAGCGGCTCGTGGCAAAAATAGAACCCGATCCTATCTCTAGCGGCGCGGCGTGCCGCTTCTGGGATGCACCTGGAAAGTGCTGCTTCGCTGCTGGTTTTTAACAGTCCATAGACTTTAATGGTTTTATTTGAAGCAGTGCAGTTCCGCGCCGCTGATGCTTTCAGTGTGAAATCAGGATTAGTTTCCTTATGCCAACAGGTATACAAGAGAATGGGCTGTACTGCAAAACCACTATTTATTAATCAGGACAATGCATTATGGGCATTTGGGTGAGTTATATATTTACATACATGAACATTATACATAACACAAAGGGAAGTGTGCACTTTTTTTTTTAGTTATACCTATTAGAAAGGCTAGTTATAAGCGTGGCTCCAATTTTCCCAGAATGCATTGTGATCAATAACATTACTGGTCATCTCTCTGTAAACAAATCACCAAATCACTGCAAAGATATGCTAACAGAACAGGCCATACCTTGAGGGTTCATCTGTTCATGAACACACCGCTGTGATCAGGCTTCGAGTGTGTTACGTCTCAAATGGTCCGGGCAGAAACAGTCCTTAAACACACTCTGTCTGTTCTCTATCTTTCTGACAGAAAGTGTCCTACAGATGATTCGATGATAGCTCTGCTTTCAGTGCTCATCAGCATCAGTAGATCGTTCATTTCTGAGTCATCCATTCTTTTATTAGATCAATTCTTGCATTGAGTTTCTTCCTTTGATAAAGAGACGTTTTGAAACAACCTGTCTTGTTGAGTATTTTCATGTAAGTCGGGGTGCTTCCATAAAAATGTTTTTGTAACACAGAAAATGTATTATAATACACAACAACAGGCAGATTATGCATGAAACAAAGATGGATGATCAGTGTTTGGTCATGCGTTACCTTCGCATGTATGTGCTGACTCTTTTCATTCCCAGACTGTTTTGCTTTAATAATGAAAAACATGTTTCAGATTATGCTGCTGAGCAGATTTAAGAGCTTTCTGTCTTTTAAGAGCAACATGAACAACGTTTAAGAAGCTGCCGCTGATGCTGGTGAGCTGCATCCTGCAGCAGTAGACAAGAAAAGAGAGGAAATTGAATTTGCTTCTTTGATTTGATGCCAGTTTAACATCTCCATTCTAAGATGACTAGAATATGTCATTCTTTTATCTTTATTAGCATCATGCTGATCACTTTAATGCAGGTTATAGAGTGGCGGCTGGTGCCAGGGGAACTTGAGCAAACTACGGTAAGAAAAAAAGAGACGCAATAAATTATTGTGTTCCTGGAAAGACTACAGCGGATTGTCAGGAGTTTGTTTCTCTGACTTGACTCTGCCACGCACCTGAACACCATGTACCTGGTTAAGATCACTTCCCTTCATGTTTCTGTCTTAAGTGTTTTTATTGAATTTTTTACATTTATCTTCATCAGTATGTCACTGTACCCTGCCTGAGTGATTTCCTGCCTCCCTTGATATTTTCCCTTTGTTGTCATGAATGTAATTACCCCCTGATTTGTGTCCCAGAGATGTCCATCTGTGTTTCTGTAGCTGCCCATTCTCCCTCTGTGTCCATGGCTTGTCAGTGAAGCAGCAGGACATAAACCGACAGTTTTAAAGCGAGATGGATCCAGTTTTCTAGTACATCTATTATCTGTATTGCATTGATTTTAGAGAAATGGCACATTGGGTTTTGAGTGGAATTGCATGATGGGAAATCTGTACCCCAAGGGTCAAGGAATGTCAAAGTTGTGAGTATTTTGTAACTGATTTGATTTTTGACTGAGAGGCTGGACCGTGTAGGTGTTATTGATGACTTTCAAATAAAAACTAGAACTTGCTACAACATTATGGACACATTCATGTCCAGCTGAAATGTGCTGTGCACCATATCCATCAATCTTTGCACCTAATTTCTGCTGCTTGTCTAATGCTGAGTTGCTAAGGTAACTGATGGGAAGGCCAAGCATCTCTCACCCTAGTGACTTATCTCCTTCTGGGCCAGAGCAGATATAAAATCCCTCCAGTGTGTTCTGGGTCTGCACTATAGTCTGCCCAAAAAAGACCTCCCAAGTTAAGCATTGTAATCATGCCTGACTACCTCAGAGGAGCTCCTTGCCTAATCTCCATGGCTGAGGTTGGCAACCCTTCTGAAGAAGCTCATTTCAGCTGTGTGCATCTAGATTCCCGTTCTCTCTCTTATGATCCAAATTACACGGCCATAGGTGAGGACTGAAATGAAGACAGACCTGCAAATTGAGAGCTTACCTCCAAGAAGAGCACCCTCATCACTGCAGATGGAGCTCCATTTGTCCATTGGTCCGTCTCCCCTTGAATCCTAACATCACTTGTTAAAAGAGCCGCAAGATACTTGAGGCAAGGACTCACTTAGATTGAGGATTTTGTCTTTTTCCAGTTAGGGACCACAATCTTAGACGTGAAGAAGCTGACTCTCATCCCGACCACTTGACACCACCCTGGTGCAAACACTGCATTTTTCCATGATCTCAGGTTGTTCAGGTTGTTCAGCCTGTCCAGAACAATTTGTTCAGATATTTCTTATTTCATTCTCTTAGCTGCATTATATTTTGTACTTTTGCAGCGCTATCTAGCATAGCAAACCTCATTTTACCCAGAGCCCGTTCACATGTCTTACTCACATGTCTTTTTACATTCCAGTTTGTGTCGGAACGGAAAAAACTGAAACGGAAGAATGCATCTCGAAAGTATAACGTGTCTGTTTATGTGGGTGCTTGAGGGGTCATCAGATGATTGTGGTTTCTTTTTTCTCCATGTGATGGGTAAAGATGGAAGAAGTTAAAATCCCTTGAATGCTTTTGTGCAGAGGTGTCAGGAACAGCACCGTGTACACTGTCCCTCCATAATGTGTGTCTGATGTTCAGTGGTTGTGTTTTATGGAGGAAACCAGAAGGGCCGTTTTACAGCTGGGGTGGCATAAGAGCTGTTGACACAGTATGTTTTCACCCCTCGTAACTTGTGCTCTGTGAGTAGTTTGTTGGGAATTGATGCCAGCTAATTCACACAGTGACAGCAGGAGCCCTCGTCAGGAATAGTGACACCATTTCACCACAATTTACTTGAACTAGGGAGGATTTAGTTGGGCGAGGGAGTCATTTATGGCTGTTGCTCTTTTGAACAAGACTTTGGTTTGAACTAACTTCAAGAAATGATTGTTGTTGTGATGCAAAAGCAACACTTGATTTCAAATAATCATCAGTCTGTCTTTAGAACCATATTTGATCATTTTCTCAAAGTGACATTAGAGGCTTTACCAATAGCAACATAAGACTCCAATAAGAGAGAAGACTGTTGATAATTTGACACCAGGTCAGTGAATTAAAACTTCATAATGCTTCATCTCATCATTCGGCTGCATTGATTTCCCCTCTGCACTCAGATTTTCAGGTAACCTTATACCGGGGCTGCACTAAATAACAAACATTCAGCAATCAATGTTTGTAATATTGCAACACACACTGTTTGCCCATAACATGTGTTTGGCAAACCTCCACTCCCGTGAATACCTACAGCAGCACATGGAAGGTGCATGACGATGGATAATATTGGATTTGTCATGTCTGACGATGATAATTTCAACAATAGTGCAGATCTACTTTAAATTTAAATTAATTTGTGCTAAATTAAAACTTAAATAACCATTTTTTGTGAGTTTTGCATTTGGTTAAACAAAGCAATTTGTTAATATTGGAAGTTTATAACATCACATCAGTGCAGGTTATATTTGTTTGATGTTCATGTTTTGGTTATTCTTTGTGAAATTGTGTAGCTGTCACTTGTTTGTTGTATTAGGTAGGTGACTAAAATGGATGTAAAAATTGCATTTCTTTCAATTAAAAATAGATAAAAAGCTTATAACTCTGTAGTTGGGGATTAAATAGAATTTTTAAACTACAGTCTACTTAGAAAAATACAACTTGTCTTGTTGGTAACTAAAGAAATGTCAACGGATATTTTTGGCTGATGGTAAATCTCATGTTTGGAGGGGGTTAAATATAGGCGGGCTTTGCATGTTTCTACTCTAAGCAGACACAGCTCATATGGAGAAGTAAGTGGGGGACCCGAATGTTTAACAGTCCTCTTAAATAGCTGCTTTTACATTAAACTAATATTTGATCCTTTATTGTTTATTACTTTGACTATTAAATATTAGCTATCCACTAAAGACTTCCTGTCTGATTTGGGTGAATGATGACTAGATTTTGCTGTGTCCCATAGTGAGCAGCACATTCTTTCCCCTCTGGCTTTAAATCCTGCTCCTGTCCATCCTCCATCCTGGATCTATCGTCTGGAACCCATTAGAGCAGGAATCTCCAGCAGAGCCCAGCTTACACATTAGCATTGCGTACACTGACTCGCCTTGACAGGAAAGAGACACCAAATTGGTGCCAAACAGACAGATATTTAACCTCAGTCAGTAAGGAAAGTAAATGGCTGGAAGAACAAATTCTATGTTTAAACAAAGTCGTTCATCACTGGATGTAAAGTTCAGAGTTAATGTGTGGTTGTAGCTATCTGCCGCTAAATCCGTCTCTTGTCTTTCTTTTATCAGGATGGCTGAGGTGTCACAAGAGGAGAGACTCCAGGTCATCGCTGTAAGCTGTTTACACACACACACACACACACACACACACACACACACACACACACACACACACACAGTCTGGTAGTTCCTCACTCTCAGAGTGCACATCAGGGCACACTGATGGCTGTAGAAACAACAAGTCATTGCTGCATGTCAAGGTCTGATAGCATGTCTTAATGACTTTTAAAACCCATCTCCTCTACCCATTAGCAAGCATCGGCAGCTAATGGAGCCTCCTTTTTCTGTCTGTCTCGTTGGTATCCCACTCCACTGCAACATCCGTTTGATTCTGTCCATTCAGAGCTCTGTGGTCAAACATCCTAGAAAACATTTTATTGAGCTGTTTTGGGGAGAAATCACTTTACAGCTGTAGACACATTCCACAATGATATCTAATAGTAATAACATTGGCATAATAATGTTTTTAATATTTTAGGACCAATGATGAATGCAAAATTGTGACTAACTCTAGCAGAATGCCACTGTGGTATCTAATTGTTAGTATTAAAGCAGCATTCTCATCGCCACACCAACTAGTTCATACTAAAAATGCATTCTTGTGTAAATGCCAGCCACATGGAGAAGAAATCAGTAAGGAAATCATGAGCAGGCATTGCCTTGCTTTTGAAGCTTTGGCTCATTGGGGTTGAAAGTAGCTACTTTTCAAATGCTGCGTCCCATTTACCTCAAGTCAGAGCTCACATCTGAGAAGGGTCAGAACCACCTGAATCATGTTCCAGTTGCAAGTCAGAGAGCCACAAAGACTTTCTAATTGTGCGTATTGGTCATAAGACTAAAAGCCTAAATCTATGCACAGTAGTGTGGAAAGTTGTTTGTCCCCTTCCACTACAATACAAATGGCAGTTTTCAAATGTGATTTCATTTGCTGAAGTTGAAAAGCCTTCCAAGCAAACACACGGACATGAGGGAGAATATCTGACCTTAAACAGACCTTTTAATTGCCTTTTCACCTCAGCTAAGGTTGGTTTGAATGTTTTTTCTAACAGTAAAGGAAATCTTCATTTGAATATTGCATGTAGATGTACTTGTGTTATCTTTTTCTGATATTGAAATGTGCATAAAAGTGTAAAGAGTATAATATGTCATGTAATTTCTATAAGTAGAAGAGGGGCAAATACTTTTTGCAGCGCTTTAGTCTGAAACACTGCAGCGACATACTAACTAAAGATGAATGGACATTACTGTTTGTGTGAGGCTGATACAAAAAGACAGAACTGAAAAAGGTTTTCAATGATCTCTACAGTTATTAAAATGTGTGTGAGGTAGCCATGTTGGTTTTTGAGGTTGAGGCTGATCAGAACTCCATTTCTAACTTTTCAGACTTGGAGCTCAGAAATTCTGGCTTCTAAATAAAGCAGAACACATAGAAACTTCCTGCATTAGCTTAATGTGCTAAAATGCTAATGTTAAGATGTATATCTACAGGAAAAACATGGAATCCTCTGGCTTTTGGCACATGTTATTTTTCCACAACAACGCTACAGCTAACAAAGTTTCAGGTAGCATTGTGATGTTCTTTGCTTCTGCTTGTGTGAAGTTACTGTTGAGTTAAGTTCCATTATCCTTCAGTCTCCAAGGGGAGCTGCTAGAGCTGCAGCATCCAACTTTTCACTAAAAGTGATTTTTAATAAAATGTAAGGGGAAGTAATTGTCAGATTTTAGTTGAATCATTTGTTCACTACTTTGTATCGAATATAAATGGGGGTACCGGCAGGGCCAGAGATACAAGTTTTTAAACAGGTTTGCTTTCAATATTCAGGAAATAGTATAACTTTATGATCTTAGCATAGTAAATTTGGGAGATTTTGTCCATGTTTTTCCAGTCAAGCATCATTACAGCTTGTTATATAACAATTCTGCTATCACACACCAGCTCACAACAATCATTTCACTGTAAATTCTCAGTCAGCAGCAGGGTCAGTTGATATCAGCTGCCTGAGTCCATTCTTGTTTGTAGGCATGCTTGTTTTGGGCTCTTTGGCTGTGACTCATCAAATGAAATTTAAGTGTCCAGTTTGACACTTTGACTTGTTTAAACACTGCTCAGGAGCAGAACTCCTCAACCTCTAAAGCATAGCCTCTCATTGTCAGGTTTAAGCACCTAAGACACCACAACACAGTACAAGGAAAGAGACACAAAAGTCAGAATTCTGTTTAAGCTCGAGGAGAATGGAATAAAGTCGCACCAACCCAGTCTCCACTGAGCTGACACTTCCTCAAACCATTCTGGCCTTTGAAATCCAAGCACCTCTATTTATTACAAATTTGGAGCTTCCCTGGTTACATGCCTGAGAGCTGATCTAAAGGGAGGGGGGAAACACAGCTCTCAGTCCAAAATTGTTACAAGTTTAAAACAAAGAGCATTCATTATTACACGAAGAACTTTCAGTGTCTAATCACACGATGAGTAGCAAGCAGTTTGTACGAGTCAGCAATTGACAGAACAGCAGATCTCCTCAGGTCATCCTTGGATCACATTAGGTCAGATTTTAACACCATTAAAGTCTCTTGAGGGAATTTTACAATACAGCAACTGTTTAAGCATTTAAATGGTAAAATCATTAAGCATAAAACATGGCAAATGAAACATTCTTTAATTGTAATGAAAGCATAAATGAAACTATCTTTAATTGTAATAAAAGCATAAAACATGATAATTGAAAACATGAATAATAATTCTATCACACATTCTGAAACTTGTACATGTTGATGTTTACGTCTCGTCACTAAAAACCTGTAGATTCTGTTCTGTTTGTTTCTGCTGTGATGTTTGTAGCATTGTGAGTAATCATGTGTGTGTGTGTGTGCGTGCGTGCGTGTGTTTGTGTGTGTGTGTGTGTGTGTGTGTGCGTGCGTGTGTTTGTGTGTGTGTGTGTGTGTGTGTGTGTGTGTGTGTGTGTGTGTGTGTGTGTGTGTGTGTGTGTGTGTGTGTGTGTGTGTGTTTGGAAATAGGAGAAAAGGAAGAAGCAGACAGAGATTGAAAACAAGAGGAGGCAGCTGGACGATGATCGACGACAACTCCAGCATCTGAAGGTGATGGCACGCTCACTTGCATCTTTTATTTTTTTTTATTAAATCAAATGCATAATTTTCCCACTATCTAAGGAACTCCCTGCAAATGGGCGTCATGTTCTAGCAGCAGAACACAGCAGGGATTCATGACAGAACGCAGCAGTTTGACTTTGGGTGAAATGCACTCGAACTCTCCTCTGATAACGAATGTCATCTGCACCCCCTCACGCCTCTCCCTGCGCCAGAACTTATAGCAGAAATTCTGCCGGGTTTGCTGTGTGTGTGTTTTGGGAGTCATGCTCCAAGTGTGAGCGCTGTGGTACGCCCACACAGCGTTAAAACTCATCGTGAAATTCCTCTCACATCTTTCAGTGCAACACGGTGAGATCCTCCCAAACTGCCGCTGTTGCTGCTGCTGTCACGGAATGTTCAGAATGGACAGTAGATAACACCGACAGCTCCTCCACATGCTGTTTACACACACACACATGCATACACACTCGTCATATCAGAGCCAAGGCTATTGTCAGCGATTGTGTCTGCACTATCAAAGCTATTTCAGCCACGGACAGTCCGGCAGCTCGGGGATAAGAGCAAAGGTTTTCTCGTGTATGCGCCTGTGCAGAAGCATGTGTGTGTTTGTAAAAGTTCCAGTGACCTGCTCTGTTACCTCAGCATGCTCCCACTTTTTTTTTTTTGTTAAAGCTATTTTCAGCTCAAACCATTGTGCATGTGTTTCTGCGTGTGCATGTGTTTTATTTTTTTATTTTTTATGCATTGCTTTGTAAAAGTACACAGAAGCCCCTGGACAATGCGGTGGGCTTTGACAAAGGAAGCAGATTTTTGTCCCACTCCCACCAACAGGAAACTGCTCGTACACCCACCGCACCCCACTTTTGCCTCACACACGCATCCACACAAACACGCAGAGGGGAAGTGCAATCATGCTCTACGTGCACACCACGTATTCCTTTCACACAGCAGCATGTTACAACTGTTTAGTTCGAATACATGAATTCAGCACTAAAGCAGATGTCATTCATTATAATTAAAGGAGCCATCACCTGTTACTAACGTGGATATATACATCATATTATAGTTATCTGGGGCCATTAAAATAATTTGTATTGGAAAAATAAATTAAAAAGTGCTTTTCTGACCCTTTTTAGTAAATTACGTTTTCTCGCGAGAGTACACACGATATGGCTAAATGCTAAGTGAGTTTGGAAAGGAGGCTGTTTTCTGCTGAGCTACTCCCTTCATTTTGTGTGTGTGTGTGTGTGTGTGTGTGTGCGTGCGTGCGTGCGTGCGTGCGTGCGTGCGTGTGTGTGTGTAATCCCAGTTCCGCCCTTTGTCTGCTACGTTAGCAGCTTTTACTCCAAAGAACAATGGAGACAGACGTAACTTCAGCAGTCCAGCTTTACGACCTGCCTGGTGTGTGTGTGTGTGTGTGTGTGTGTGTGTGTGTGTGTGTGTGTGTGTGTGTGTGTGTGTGTGTGTGTGTGTGTGTGTGTGTGTGTGTGTGTGCGCGCGCACACGCATGAGTGAGCACATAAAGTGATGTCAGGCATTAGTGTAAAAGGGTGTGCCGAGACTGTGAGTGAGTGGAGAGAGATGAGGAGGGAAAGCAGGTTCAGATTCAGTACCCAGGAGACCACGCAGGGCTGGAGGGGCTGCGGGGGATGACGAGTGTTGGATTACACCGTGAGAGTGTGTGCTGTAAAGGCTCTGGGCAGCTGGGCGTCTGAAGTTCGTCACCACAGAGCAGCAGGCAGGGTAACTCAAACAAACAGGTTTTTTTTTCTAAATACACACCTAAACATTCACAACCAAGCTCAGGTTCGTGAACTTTATGATGGATAAAGACTCACATGAGAGACGAGTGAGCAGGGGTCATGTCTGAGAGGGAGGATACTATAAAAGGGGGAGTTTTCTGTTGAAACTCACGTTGCATCAGTGGAGAAGAATTCACATTGAGCCCAGACCCAGATTGTCAACCCAGCCTGTGAAAACAAAAGCTTTTTGAAGCACATTTTCATTTGGCCAAGCAGACTTTAGTTTCTCTTTTTTTATTTTCTTCTTTTCCTACGATCTAACAGCTGTGAGCGAGGCACTGTTATATTTACCTCAAAGCATGCCAAGTATTTGCTTTGATGTTTGCTAATCCACGTGAGGTTATGAGGACAAGAAGTCCAGAGAAGAATATATTATGATTTCTGGAATAAACATACATGTGTGTGTGTGTGTGTGTGTGTGTGCGTGCGTGCGTGCGTGCGTGCGTGCGTGTGTGTGTGTGTGTGTGTGTGTGTGTGTGTGTGTGTGTGTGTGTGTGTGTGTGTGTGTTCTGTTTTTGTCTTGTCTAATTCACCTTAGTTTGGGAGGTTTTTACTATAATAAACAATTCCCTATCAGTATTCCCAGTGATCTATAACTTTACTCCGGTAATCTCAGTACTCCTCCATGAAATATTTGATGCAGTTAATGAACCGTTTTGTGTCTGTAAACTATGTGGATTTCCAGTCTTGTGCTCAGCTGAGTATAACAGGAGAATTATATATTGGTGTGGAGTTTTAAGTTCAGTGCTGGCGGCCTCGATCCTCTGGCCTGGTGCCACGTTGTGTTGAATTGACAGAGTGTTTGGGAGCAGTTGGTTTGTGTGTCCGAAGCCCTGAGTGGCAGCAGTCAGCAGACACACAGCAGATTAACCAGAAGGGTTGTCAATGTGTCGACTAATCTCTGCTAAAAACAAAAAGAGCACCGACAGCCTGTTAGGAAAAGTATCTTATCTAATCCAAGTTCTGCTAATGAGGATGCTAAAAGTGTCATGTTAAAAATCTAGAGGTCAAAGGTTTAACATGAGATGATTTCATGGCAGCACACACATACATCTAACAAAGCATGTGGAGCCATCTAGAGAAGTAAGAGAGGCATTGCATCTTTTTTTTTTAAATCAGTCACCAGTGAGGTAGAAGCAACAGAAATAACTAATCTTGTGACCAAGTTTGTTGTTTGTTTGCAGTCAAAGGCCTTGAGAGAGCGCTGGTTGTTAGACGGAGCTCCGGCAGAAGAGGAGACACAGAGGCGTCTGCAGGAGGACGAGATGAAGACCAAACTTCTGGAGCAAGTCATCCTCAGGTGAACATTTTAAAGGGATATGTTGGCCTTCTGGACATGTTTTCTGTGGATAAGTGATAAACCATTACTACCTTACCTGTTGTAGTTAAAATCCTGAATGGCCTCAGTTCAACGAAATGGAGTTTACCTCTGGCTGGACTGATGAGCTAACGACTAATCAGAGTAGCAGTTATGTGGATTGTTCAGGTGCTACAAGTCACAAAAACATGAAAAAAATGCCTAAAATATCCAATTAAAGCAGCAATCCAGAGTTTCCCCTCTTCCAGGGAATATGCACATTTTTTTTAAAATACATAAAAGTGATAGTCTGACCCTGTACTGTCACATAATGTAGACAATACTTCTTTTTTTTCTGAGCCCACCCTCGCTCTCTCCATGCAATGTGAACTGAGCGACGTTCAGCATTAGCCAATAACGTTAGACATCCACTTACGTACAGATGTCAATCACAGAGCAGGGGCACACGTTTACGGAAGTCTGATGCAGAGCTGGCAATATTTCTTGTGGACAAGTAAGTCCGTAATGAGCGAGCCATCCCAAATGAATGTTCTTTGCTGATAAACTGTATAAACAGAGTGTCTAATAGTGCTGTAGACACGTTTTAGTCATTATGTTGGTATATCGTATAAAATAAAATAAAAAATCAGCCTAAAGCTGTCATTACTGGGCCCTCTTCGGTTTAAAACTCTGCTCTACATTGAATTTGAAAAAGCCATTGCTAATGGCTAAGCGGTACCAAGTGACGTTGCCGGGACCGTTTCATTTGGCTGCACTGGACTGTTGCCAAATCTCGACCACGTCTCCAGCTGACTCGGCCACTCATGATACGATATGAAGTGATGTGGCTCTGAGTTGCTTGCCTCTTCCACAAAAAGTCCTCCTCCCTTCTATATAATAGGAGAGAAAATATCTGTGTGTGCATGTGTGCTATGGCTCAGAGCACGGGAGCAGGGAGAGGGGTTTAAGATACAGCACAGATTTTCCACCTCTAACTGGTGCTCAGAGAGAAACTCCGGATTTTTGCTTTAAGACACAAATTATTCAAGTTACTGCAAAGTTTTGTTTTGCAGCAACAATTCGAATCAATTTAGTGTTAAGGGTCAAAATGTAAGCAAGGAAATGTTACATTTTTTAATTTTTCTGTGAGAAAATCCAACTCATCGACAAAAAGTCCATAAAGTTGTTAAACACATTAATTAGATTCTGCTTTAAATCCAATTAAACGTACTGTATGTTGACATATTTGACAAAAACCATATTTAAAGCTCATGTTTTTTATGATTTCACTCTCAGATTTACAATCTGCTGTTGTGTTTTGAACCAGGCTGGAGCAAGAGATTGAAGAACTGGAAACAGGCGTGCCTGTCAATAAAGGTGTGGCCAAAGAAAATGGTGAGATGCATGGTAACATGTCATCACAACAGGAAACCACGGCAACACAGCCTGAGCACCTGTGACATAAAGAGAAAGTTAGCTAAAAATAGTCTCTTCATTTGCAATATTAACTTATCCGTCTCTTCCGGAGGTTATTAAAGCAGTAATTCCTCTCTTTCTTCAACACGTTCTCTCTCCCAGCGCATCAAAAACAAACGCTTGGTCAGCCGCCCTCCGCGTCAGACCCCAGAAGCCAAAAGTGCCCTTTTTCGGTACTTATGTGCGAAAAGGGGTTTTCTCCTTTTCTAACTGCAGATCTCAATGCAGCGTAAAACTGATGCGATGGGATGTCCGCTGATGCGGCACCCAACCAGCTCATTTAACCGCATCTAAACCTTAACGTTTTGCTATCTATAACCTTCCCCTCACCCTAACCTTAACCCTCTTGCCACCTAAAACGTTACTCTCACTGTGATAAGCGTTTGTTTCCCATGCATTCTGACTGAATTTGCCACCCAAGGGGAAGGTTAGAACATACCCTCTGGCGAGGGGGAGGTTACAAATGCCCTCTACTTTTAACCTCCACCGTGGTAGTTGAAACCTCCCCCTCGCGTTGCCTCGGTCCAAACCCGACCAATGACGAGGCGGCTCCCTCCGTTCACTTCAGAGAGCCGGCTTTTAGAGCGACCGACACATCACTAACGTGTTCGCTAGCAAGATGGTTAAGGTTAGGATAGGGGTGAGGGGAAGGTTAAATAACAAGAGGATAAGGTTAGGGTGAGGTACAATGAGCTTGTTTGGTGCCCTGGCTGCGGACATCCCATCGCGTCAGTTTTACGCTGCATTGGGATCTGCAGTCAGAAAAGGGAAAAACCCCTTTTCGCACATAAGTAACGAAAAAGGGCACTTTTGGCGTCAGGGGTCTGACGCGGAGGGTGGCTGACCAAGCGTTTGTTTTTGGACCGCTGGGAGTGAGAATGTGTTGCTTTCTTTGTCTCTCTTTGCCTTTCCCTGAGCACCATCTTTATTAAAATAATCTCTCCATGATGCTCTGGTGCACCCTGTAGGTGAGAATGGAGTAGTGCAGACCCCTAAGAAGGAGGTGACAGGGGTCGAAGCCAAGCTGCTGGGTCCCAGTCCGGAGCAAGCCAGTGAAGAAAACCCAGTCACTCTGGTCTTCATGGGTTACAAGACAGTGGAGGACGAGAAGGAGACCCACACGGCCCTGGGGATGGAAGGGGTGGACGGCAACGTGAAGGCTGAGTTTGTGGTGATTGAAGACGGCGAGGGAAAAGTGGGAGACGCGGCCACAGGAGAGCAGGCTCCTCCCAACGGCAGCATGGCGGAGAAGGAGAAGGCCGACGGAGGTGAAGAGAAAGAGAAGGAAAATGAGAAGAAACAGACCTGCAAATGCTGCACGGTCATGTGAGCTGTTTGTCATCTGTGTGTGTGAGACTGTGAATGAGTGAATACACACCTGTGCTCGTGCAGCGCGGTGTGCCGTTGCATGAGTCTGTGCCGTGTGTAACTTTGTGTTTGTGTGGAGGTGTGTGTCAGGACTGATCAACCAGAGCAGAAGTACAGTTACACAGTCGTTACCCCAACAACGAGAGCCTCTCCGAGCTCCTGCAACAAGAACCACAAAGACTCATCAGTACACTTCCTACTATATTTACTTTCTCTGTATTTGACTTTGATTTCTATCAATATTTTTCTATTTTTCTGTCTTGACATTTATATTGTAGCCTATCCAGTGTGTATATCTTTATTATGGGACTGTGTACTGTTTGTTCATTGTTAGTGTTGGTTGGAGAAAAATATGTATTAGCACTCTAGATTGTTCTGCTACCCAGTGAGGAAAATCTGGAAACTTTAAATTCTTTAAATCCAAACTATGAAGGACACAGATGCTTAAATATAAAAATATATTTCTGTGTGTAGGCCTACCAACTATTTATCGGTCAATTTCATATTGCAATATTGTCTAAGATATTATTTTGAATAGTATTTTAATATATTGATATGAAATTATGTTTTATACAATGTATTTATTGTTTTTTTGTTTCTTTATGTCGTCTCAAACCTTTCACTGCATGTAAGCTTGTAAAAGCACCATCAGATTTACACTCACGACGCAGCGTTTGTGTTTTCTTAGACTCATGCGCTCATATCTCCGGTCACACACATCGTTCTGTCTGTAGTGGTGAAATTAAAGCAGTGTCAGAGTATCTCATTATGTTTAAAAAAACACACACGGCAACAAGGCGACTAAATCATCAGTCATGTTGCAAATATTAGTTTAACAACTAGTGTGGCACGTCTATATAAAGATCGCTGCTTTTGTGTTTGCTGAACACGTTTTATGATCTTTGGATTCTTGAATCACGCCGTCGTTGGAAAGGCTCGATTAAATCTGTTTTTTAAACAATAGGATCTATGTAAATCTTAATGAGGTAGCACTGCATGAAGCCTTTGCAGCTTTCATCACTGGTTCACTCTTTATTATTATTATTATGTGCTCTCATGTTCATGTGAATGTAAATCCAGGGGTTAAATTGGGACGTATTCCTCCTTTATGAGAAGGTGTTTGGCTCATACTGAGGAAAACACTTTAAAACGTTTTGTTGTTTTATGAATCAAATAAAACAAAAAGATACTGTCATTTCATTGTGTTTTTTTTTTTTTGGGTTGTTGGTGCTTTCTAATCTTGCTCACTCCCAGTTTAACCCCTGATGTTCTGTGTGTGAACCTTGGCCCAGTCACACTTATGTTGTACAAAAATAAACAGAAGCCTTTTAAAAGACTTTTTGCTAACAATCAATCTTCCCAGCCTTAAAAACATCAATCTAAATGTGTTTTTGTATTATTTTGAAGGTGTGATTATGTTTAGAAATTATAAATAATACTTATTTATAGACAACCTGAATTTCAGAGAAGTAGTTTAAAACTTACAAGACAGGTTAGCTTCTGGCTAGTCTGAGTGCAGTTAAGACTAAAATGTGTGACTGACATCTTTAAAAACGGCTCTAAACTACAAAAATTAATAGCAGATTAAACTGAGTATTAAAAAGATTATGTCAGTTTTGCATTACCTCATTTGGGCAAAAAAAATCAGAAATTCCTGTTTTACCTTCTATTTGATGTTTTCATTTGACTGACACAAAGCATATAGATGAACGTACATAATAACGTAAATATGCTGGAACTAGCAAAAAGCTAGTCTCCAAAAACCTTGGCCCCTGGATGCATCAGAAAAGTTATTTAGCTGTTGTTGTTATTTATTCTTGTAAATAATCATAAACATTTTTATGTAAATAACTATAATATGATACTGGTAGTGGTGGTGTTAAAGGTGCCTATAGCTGAGCTGCTGTAAAGTTTAGAGGTTTTGAGCGTTTTTAAAACAGCAGTGGTTCACTTTGGTCTTTGCCGTGCTTGGACTAGCCGTTAGCCCATCAGTTCAGTCCTGTTGGATGTAAACTATCACAACAAAAGCTGTCCACTGATTTATAACAGTTGCACAGATACTCTCACACAAAATAATTTGTAATGATTCAATTGTGCTCAGGTTCCTACACTTTTCTCTTTTTTTTTTTTCATTATAAGTTCAAATCCTTGATGAAAATTCAGCCTGATCTTTAAACCGAACTTGTTCTCCGTCATTTGAAATTCACAGACCCGTGACAAAATACAGTCTAGGTCCAAGCCTTTTCCATCCTCACTCATTCACCAATTTTATTCATCATCCCAGTCAAACGGTGCTCTCTACAACACCTGCTGTCTGAAAACTCCTGATGTTGGTGCTAATGCAAAGCTCTCCATCCACCAACCGCTGTTTCCTCTGTTCGGCTCAGATTTGCTGGTGAGGCGTGCACATCCTGCAGCCTCCTATAATTATTCTTGCTGGATAAAAGAAGCTCTCGCTGCCTTCAGTGCCAGATGCAAGTCCTGCCTGCGTTTTTTTACACCATCAGAGCGATCCCTTCTTACATTCCAAAAGGAGGTCAGCAGGTTTGGATGGCAAAAAAAGCATGCAGTCTGCGCTTTCCATGTGTACAGATTTATTGTAATTGTACAAATGTGTTTTTGATGGTGACTCTTGTTTTCTTCACATGGCCTCGTTGCAAAGGCTGTATATTACGGTTCACATATGAGTTTTGTTGTCTTTATTTTAATTTAGTTTAATTCTTTAGACAACGTTTTGTTTTTGTTTTTTCGTTCTGTGCTCCTTGTTTTGAGGATCCCCTGCAAACACTGCCTTCTACTCTGAAGGAGCACTACACAAAATTATCTGTCACTTTTTATTAACAACCAAATAAATAAATGCAGCTTGAATGACGGGTAGCATGCGGACTACTGTTTGTATCCTGTACTTTTTTATTTCTAAAGTTTTGTTTTTATCTCCACATCTATAATAACAACCAACTTCATCCAAAGTTCAACATTTTTGAAGGGATGCAACCTTTATGCAGCAGTTTTAACTGGCAGTCTATGTATATTGTGTCTAGATCCATACATTCATCTGTATACATGAAGAATATGTGTAAATTTAATGGGCAGAGGCTTTGCTTCATAGGTAATCTTTGGCATAGCAGTGGGACAATGCAAATTGTGCTAGACCGATGCCTGTTCATCTATTCTGTGGTCATCTAAATGTTTAATCTTGAATAAAAGTGCTTTTTGTTCTCAGCAATTCAGTTAAATTTGTACGTAATTAATCAGCTGTGTGCACAATCGAACCACACAAAGAAGGATGTGAGAATTAATCTAATTTATTCACAAACACATCTGGGGAGAATGGAAAAGTGTCAGTAAAACATAAATTGATTATGAAGTCACGACTGAAAGGGATATAAATGATGCTTGGGATGAATACTGCTGTCAAAGTTTAGAATTAAGATGGTACCAGGACACACTGGAAGGGGTGGAGTCATATTTCATCTTCCAATCAGAAGCCACTGAATATATTGGGAAAAATACACTACTACATTTGGCCACTAGAGGGCATAAACCACTGTTTCTCCATTTCCATTTCTGTGAAATGCATTACTGTGTTTCTGTGAGAAAGTCTAGAGGAGCCAAATAAAACAGGATAATCATCAGACAGAGGTCAGATGTACACTATTCAACACATCCAATATAAAATATATTACTACAGCTGCAGCAGCACATCTGATAAATATATATTCTCTTGAGCTCAACATATAAACCCATATATTTGGTATGTGGGGTGATAAGAGAGTTTGCCTTTTAATAGAGGTAGCAGAGCTGTGCTGTCCTGCAGGGGACACAGAATACATTGAGTTGATTTTAGCTAACTCCTGCAGCATTTCTTTCCCTTGCTGCACAAACACATAAAGCAATAGAAAAGCACATTTTGTGTTAGCATCTGCAGTAGAGAGCCATAAGTCATGACAATCAGCTCTGCAAGGGTAGGAAAATCTAATTGCTGCCATTGCTATCAGTTATACATAATTATCTTTCCTCTGTAACTTGCTTGTTAGAACAGAAACAGAAACATAATGCAATGGAAAACAATCAAACTCGTGGAAATTAACGAGCAGACCTCAGTGGAGCAGCGGTGTTGCAGCACTAGCTGCATATTACAGTGTGGGCACAATTCACTGGCTACACAACTTAAAGAGCAAGTCACCCCCAAATCATTTTTTTTTTGCTGATAAACTATATAAATGAGTGTCTAATTGTGTTGTAGACAAGTGTAGACAATAATTTTGCATTTTTGTGCATTTCAGTTAAAAAAAATTCCTGCCTAAAACTTTCAGTGTTGTGCCGACGTAAGGTAAAAACTTTGCACTGCATTTGAATTTAAATCTGTCATCACTATTGGCTAAGAGGTACACTATGGCCAGCCTATAGCTAGTACATTATGATGTCACAATGCCGTTGTGAGCCTGTGTGTGTGTGTGTGTGTGTGTGTGTGTGTGTGTGTGTGTGTGTGTGTGTGTGTGTGTGTGTGTGTGTGTGTGTGTGTGTCTTGGTCTGCTAGGTCCAGGAAGTGGGAGGGGAGTAAGACTCTGGTAGGGGGCGACCCTTACAAGAAGCGTAGTTCACTCCCACTTCATGTTTGAAAAATGCAACAAATGCTGTTGCCTAGCAGGCCGAGAGGGCAGAGCCACTAACAAAAACACACACAGGCTCACAATGGCATTGTGACATCATAATGTACCAGTTTACATCATAGCATACCTCTTAGCCAATAGCGGTGGCAGATTTAAATTCAAATACAGTGCAGAGTGTTTACCCAACGACGGCGCAACACTGAGTTTTAGGCAGAATATGTAAATTTTAACTAAGATACACCGAAGTGCAAAACTATGCGTGTCTGCAGCACGATTAGACTCTCATTTATAGAGTTTATCAGCAAAAAATAGTTGATTTGGGGGTGACTTGCTCTTTAAATGTTTATGAGCAGCAAAGAAATTTTAATATCAAAGATAATCTAAGCAAATAAAAATGCAGTTTTAAAATGAAGGTTCCATTCATTAGTAGAACAGAGACATCTAAAGCATTTTGGCTTTGTTTATATGAAATAGGCTAAAAGATCTCAAAAAGCAACACATCATGACTCGTGCTGAAGAAATGAAAGAACAACAGATTTCAAACACACATCTAAAGCCTTGCTTGGTTAAGGTTAGCAGTCAGAAGTCTTAATTCTACAATAATTAAGAGGCAAGGTTGACAAAATGGCCTCTATGGGAGAGTTTCTAGGCCAAAACCAGTACAAAGGTTTAGCCCACATCTACCCAAAAATCATCTCAACGACCCTTGAGGACACTCGGAAAAATGTTTTGTGGACTGATGAGACATAAATGAAACTTTTTGGAAAGTGTGTGGCATGTCTCGTTACATCTGGTGTTAATCTGTATTTTTGAAAAAAACATCATACCAACATCAAACATGGTGGTGGTAGTGTTATGATCTGGGGCTGCTTTAGGACCTGGACCACTTACTATAATTGGTCAACCATGAATTCTGCTCTTATGTAGCACGTGTTTTTCTGTTTGTTTAAGTTGATTGTTTTTTATTTAAACAATAGGCATTCATGACACCTCCTGGATGCAAATGGCCATTATTTCTACGAAAACATCTTAACTGTGTCTTATTGAATTGTTCAGAAATATTTTGGAGCATTACTTTGTTTAATTACTACAGTTTTTTTTAATAAACAATAAAAAGCACATTAGTTTTGTGGCAAAGTCTTTAGTTTCCCAGGTGTTATTAACATTCATAAATAAGCAACTAAATAAATGTGTATAACTATTATAAAAATGCTATAGTGAACTTAAGACACTATACGTGTCTGAATATTATATAAGATTTCTATAGCAGCACATCTGCCATGCGATGTGTAAGTATAAATTCCATTGTAGGTTAAAAATTAGTGCACAAGAAAATCTAAAATAAAGCATAGCTCATAAAATAAGAGAATGGAGCACTAAACTAGTCACCATTATAAATGGCATTTAGTAAAGGTGTGCATTGGCAAGAGTCTTGCAATACCATTCATCACAGGTGGCATGATATGACATATTGCAGTACTAAAAGCCAGAAAATATTTGCAATTTTTATGAATGAAATAGGAAAACTCAAGTTAGACACTTCCAGTGTTATTGCGAGATTTAATTTAGTTTATCTGTAAAGATCTTTACTGCTGCTGCCCAAAGGGTCAAACACCATTAATATACATAAAATCATAACTAAACTATAGATAAGCTCACAGCTAAAACAAGGTCAAAAACAGATAATACTGTGTGGAGAGGATAAAACACAGGTAGACAAAAAAAATGAAAATAAAAGAAAATCAAATAAGACGATAAGGAGATTGCAAAACTAAGCTAATGAGACTCATCAGGCAAATGACACAGATAAGACCCTTCTGTATACAAGAAGATGAATATACTTTATATAAAACCAACAACACTACAAATAGTAGTTACAAATAGGGGCCACTGGAAACTCAAACAGACTTAAAATACTGCCTTAGTTTAGGTTTGAAGCTCAAAATCGAAGAAAAGTGCCTGACATCCAGTGGGAGTTGGTTCCAACAGGACAAGTGACTTCAGGTCCACACCATGAGGCACATCATGGGTGTGAACTTCCATCTCTGTCTTGTCATTAAAATGCTAAAAGTTAGCTGACATCCAAAAGCACACATCATCTAAACAGTCCAAGAAGGGCTGAATCATTGACTGTAACTCTTAACAGCATAAATGTGGATCTTTAGTTAATGCCATGCTACCAAAACAATCCAATGGAGACCATTAGAACGAAGGCAGCAAAACTGCTGCCAACAAGCAGTCAGTGTCTGAAGTGTCTCAAGACAAAAATCTCTACACTGCTTTTAAATGTGGTATAACACAAAAAATTGCGATTTTTCAGTGTATCAATTTTTTCTTTCGTCCCTAGAGCAGGAGATAGCAACTCATCAGTAATTTATGTTTATTATGTGAGAATTTTCATCTGAAAGTGTTATTTTTAGCAAGAAATTTAATCTAAAAGAATGTGTTGATATTTTATTAAGTGAACTCATATGGCCAAATTCTTTTAGAAACTATTTTACAAAAAAAATCTAGGAGGAAGTTGTGTGAGATTGTTTCATTTGGAGAAATCGGGATGAATGTGTCACCAGAGTTGCTCCATCCCTACAGAGAAGTTATGTTCTTTGTCCTTTCCGTGTGCTGACTCAGAGGAAGCTTTCCATCATCCTGGACCCTGACCACTTGAATTAGCTGTACTGGAAATTTGCCGCGGCCTAGTTTTTCCCTGAAAATGATGGCCGTCTTGTCCAATCACGGCTCAGAAGAAGGCTAGGCCCCGCCCCTTGTCGGCTCTTGGGGCTGCCTGGACTAATCAGCGCTCGCCTCCGCGGGTTCAGCCATTTTGTAAGAAAAATCAAGCAAGTCTGCCGCCCTACCTTCGCTTCAGACCTGCAGTTTTTTTCTTGTGCAATGGACGGGTAAGTGAAAAAACCGGACTTAAGACTTACATTTTAAAGATAAACTACCGCAGAAGTCAATTTATCCCTTATGTTGTCCGTATGCCTTAATGCTATAACTTCTTAGGTTGTTTCGCTGGAATAATTAGACCTGGGAACTTTACTCGAAACAGTTTCTTTCTTCAAAACATGCAACAGTTAGCAGGAGCGGACGCTAGCTAGCAGCAGCTAGCCACTGGTAGCGTCACCGCTTTCCGTCATAATTTATGTGAGTTGTTTTCAGTTATTTCACTGCTCTGTGAAGGCAGAAATTGCTGTTAGCAAAACCGACCTAATGTCCTAAATACGCGCTTTTCTTTATTTTCGTCGAAAACTCGGCGTTTTTCATCAAAGAACGGTAGTTCGCGGTGGCTAACTGTACCTTTGTAACTTCACGGGAACTCGAGCTGAGCTAAAGCAACGTGTCTCATTTCCGCATTCATTTGTTCGCGGAGAGCCAGGGCCATGTTGAAGATGTCTGGCCCGAAGATCTGATGTTGATTCAATCAGAGACCTCAGTAGCGCCTAATCTTATCGGGGTAAGATGTTCAATAGCGTATTGTTTACTTGAAAGGCGTTTTACTATTTTGATCACCTGGTTTAGATCGGTTGAAATACTTCCACGTGAGGTGTTTAGAGCTCACAACATAGCTTAAAACTGGAATCATTTGTTTTGAAATTCTCCTAATATTTCACTGTAAAGGTTTGTTTTTGTTTTTTTCCCTACAGCCGCCTAGACGCCACTGAGTTGTACCCTCTGGGATCCGGCTACGTCCCTGAAATTGAGTATGTATTTGTGAGCTGTTAGACTGGTTAGGTACCAGTCAGGTTGGCTTCTGTCGGGCATTTTGAATTTCATGTTTTCTTAAACCTGAGAGTGACAAAGATAAGAAAAATCCGATTAATTTTTCATCTGACTTTGTTTTCGCCCTTTTCAGCAGTGTCCATGATATATCCGTTGGCACAAAAGTAAGTGAACCTACTCCCCTTTTTCTCTTTTATTTTCACCGCACTCCGTTTACTCGTCAAATTTAAGCTATCGTGTTGTTTCAGTAAATGGTGAAGATCTGTTACGGGTTAGACCCGAAGCCCCCTAGCTCAGACACGCCTTCCTCTATAATTGCAGAGTTTCGAACCTGCAACCTTCTTGCTACGAGGCAACAGTGCTACACCATTACACAGCCCCTCTTTATGTATATATGAAATACGACTAAAGGGTCGGTGAACGGGGCTTCCAGTTTAGCTATGGATTGTGAATTGTTTCAGAATTCACTTACAATAGATTTTCTGAGGTGGGGCTGCTATGTTTTCCTGTCTGTTTGCTTGTTGCTGGTGAAATGAAACTTCCTGTTATTTTTTGTATTCCTTAATAGTCGGTTGGCCTTCCTGGACTATTACACAGACTTCTAACACTTAATGTTTTTCTATCAACCTTATTTTGCTGAAACTTGCAGAATAAATCAGTTAATCTAATCCTAACTCTTAAGTATTGATTTTTATTTTCTCCATAGTGTACCTTAATGAAAAAGCTCCTGTATGCTGGCTTGTTGACTAACAGGCACACATCCTTCTAAAGTTTGTACTCAATAAAAAATCCTTCTCAGGTAGTATTCCTTGGTAACTGGGCTTGGGGCGGTTATGTGTACCTGGACTAATTGATCACAGCTCTGAGCTGTAACCGTTCTCCCACAGCCGTCTTCAGCTTTTTAGTCAAAGGTTTTTACAATGTTTAAACTAGAGCAGAAGCATACGTGCCCATTAGTGTCCTGTCACACCTCTAACTCTCTTAATAAGGTCAGTAGTTTTAATTTTTATTAACTATACTGTTTCTGGTTGGTAATTTGGCTGCAGCTTCTTCTGTTATTCGTCCTTCCAACGTTTGCCATTTTGTGAGATTTAAATGTGCTGTGGTAATGATAATGATGAGTTATGGAGCCTTGCCTTGCTGGAATCTGTAATTACTTAGTCTGGGCAGAGTGTCTGAAATTCCGTGGTCACATTCCGATCCCCCTCCTCCTCCTGAACCCCCATTGAGGCACGGATCCCTCCCCCTCTGCTGACGAAGGCTGGTCACAGGGAACAAGCATGTCTGTACCTGTTCTCCTCTCCTTTGTTTCTTTCCTGGGTGTTTCACCAACCAGCAACCTGGCAAAGACCATAATAAAATGTCGTATCAGACTTGGACCAAAGTTCAAATTAAGCACATCCAGTTTAGTTTTTCTGGAGATGTGCAAACAAATGTTACAGTCACAGTTGGTGTAAAACGGCCACTTGACAGTTTAACAAATGATCCAGCTTTGTCAGCACTCCCTGAAGGTTGTTATTAAACCATCCTCCGCTCGCTCCGAAGATATAAACAAGTCGATCAGCGTTTATTTATCTTGAGCATAAATACGTTTAAGACCTTCACTAGCAAGCTTATTATGGGCTTTGTTTATTTAGTCATTGCCTTGTAACTTTTTCCAGACTTCAAAAGTTGTAGTTTGTATGTAGTTGTGCAGTTTTGAAAGAGCTCATGTTTCTGAACTCAAATGCAGACTATTTTAGGTGTTAAGTTAATAGAATGGGGAAGTACAGAGACGGGTCCAGACCACGGTCCTGTGGAGGAAGCGAAGGAATCTAGCTGTTCTTCCTGTTTGTAGTTTGTCTGCTGACTGATAAAGTCACACAGTGAGGCCACAACCCATTTGTCAGGTTGGAGCCACTTCCTTGATTTCTCATGATCCGTTTGCCCTCGGTTTAACTTTTTAAATGTTGCGTTTTTATTTAAAAGAAATTTCTTGCCACCAATTCTGAGCTCCAACACCGTGTCTAAAGCATTCAGATATTTTAAAATACTGAAGCTGTTGGGTATTCTAGCTTTGATGTGTGTATTTAATTCAAGGGTAAGTGGATTGAGTCAGGAATCAACACGTTTCAGAGCATGCTTAAATGTGGAAATCCAGATTCACTCTGTATGTTAAACTGCTGGTAAATGTTGGTCTGGGTTTCAGAAAAGTCAAAACAATCAAACAAAACATTTATATTGCAACGTTCTTTAGAGATTGCTGGATTTCTTTTTCTAAATCTTGCCTGCTGTTAAGCAAGCACAGTGTTTTTGCATATTTTGATGTGAGGTGAGGAGGAATGTTGCCAAACCTGGTGGTTAGAGATCTGTTTGCTCTTCAACCACTAGTGTCTTTGCGGCTCCATATGCACACGCTGCTGTGTAACAATGCTCCTAGTCTCAGGCTGAACAGGACATTCATTGTGGAGTGTTGTCGAGCTTACACTGCTGAGCCACTTCTTGTGACTTCAGTACTTCATTTTGCTCCACCATAAACACATTGAGCTGTGAGAACAGTGCTGAGATGGCTGTTTATAGACATGCTAGGAGAGTGTAAACAAGACGCTAGTGTCAACTTGTATTATAAAGGTTTTGTGTTCAACCCTCTTCCTGATTATATATGTGATCTACAAAAAATGTGACTGCTGTGGGTTCACGCTGGGTGACGACATTGACATACATTTTGCATGTTGCCCAAGGCTAAAATGTGGCATGTCATTTTTAGGAATTAGAATTACTTTTTACTGTGAAAGAGGAGAGAAAAAAGAGTGACTTGGATTTTATCTGCAGAAAGTTTAGAGCACTATGCTTTTCCTGGTGAAAAGGATGGAGTTTTGCCAAATCTTCCTTTGGTTATCACATTGCTTCCTGCTTTATCTCACTGCAGCTCAGTAACACGAGACCTGTGCTCTTTTACCAGTCATGCTGTGGTTTCAATGAGCACAGTGAAGTGAGCCGTTGTTTCTCTTTTTTCTGCAGAGGGGATCAGACGAACTCTTTTCTTCTTGCATATCCAACGGACCCTATATCATGAACTCAGGTAAGGGGGGTTGCCATGGAGGGTTGGATCCTTTTTATTTAGGGGCTTGGCGTGTCTGTCTTGTTTGTGTTACCATGACGATCAATCCATTATTCACAAAGAACCAGAGCCCTGTGTTCCCTCCCTGATTGTATCAGCTTCTGTTTTCTCCTGCAGCCAGTGGCAACGACAGCAAAAAATTCAAAGGTGATGTCCGCAGTCCTGGTGTTCCGTCACGTGTGGTCCATGTACGCAAGCTTCCCAACGACATCAATGAGGCTGAAGTTATAAGCCTGGGACTGCCTTTTGGAAAGGTCACGAATCTGCTGATGCTGAAAGGCAAAAACCAGGTAAGAGGAGGAAATGCACATCTGTTCACCCGACCCATGTGGCTAGCAGAACCGGTTGAACTTTTTTTCGCGCTAGAGTCTGGTTTAAAGGATCTGCTTTCTGTCCTGACCTGAAATTCTAACAATGATCCTTTTGTTACTTTCTAATGGCTTTTGTGTGTTGATGAACAATTCTCTTTTTGCAGAAGTTTCTAAGTCTCTTGGTTGTCTGTCTCTTTTACTCCAGAGCAGTAAATCCTCCCGATTCAAAGCACTAAGATGTGCTATAGGATGGTGCGTTGTGTCTGATAACAGAGACAATAAATGTGTATCTTCTCCACAGGCCTTCCTGGAACTCAACAGTGAGGAGTGTGCACAGACGATGGTGAGCTACTACTCTTCTGTCACCCCCGTCATCAGAAACCATCCCATCTACATGCAGTACTCCACTCATAAGGAGCTCAAGACGGACAACTCTCCAAACCAAGTGGTAAGGGTTCAAGTTGCTGCAAGGTGTTTGAACTACAAGTGTGGTTGCGTCTGAAAACTTTGCATGTATCTTCAACTTGTTTGGGTGTTTTACAATGCTAGTCATTGCTGATCCACATCTAAGCAGATGTCCTCCTCTTTAGCGTGCCCAAGCAGCTCTGCAGGCAGTCAACGCCCTCCATGGAGGTGGAATAGGAAGTGTGGCTATTTCTTCAGATGCTAGCAGCATGGCGGGAGGAGTAGCCCAAAGTCCTGTCCTCAGGGTCATCGTGGAAAATCTATTCTACCCCGTCACCCTGGATGTTCTACACCAGGTACAGGCAGCCACTGGTTGGATTAATCCGGAGTTTAATTCTAATGCCATTCACCCGAGTTTCAGATTACGGGGAAAATGGAAGTAGTTGATGCATTTGGTTGTTTTAATGTAATCATCACGTTTGGTTTCCATTCTGAAAATCATTGTCACGGACAGCGACCACTCTTGATCTTTTTATTGAGTTCGGTTTCCTTTGACTCCTCAAGCTGTGACTCCCGTCTCCTCGTTTTTCTGCTGAATATTTTAAATGTCGTCTTCGAAGTTAATAAAATTAGCTTAACTCGTCTTTTCTCTGCAGATCTTTTCGAAGTTCGGTACAGTACTGAAAATCATCACTTTCACCAAGAACAACCAGTTTCAGGCTCTGATCCAGTATGCTGACGCCATGACAGCTCAGCACGCTAAACTGGTAAGACTGGTTTCTGTCAAAGGGGTTAACCTGATGTCAGTGGGCAAATAACTGACTTCCCTTAATCTGGCTGTTTAGGTGGTTCGTAATCAAACCCGTTAAAATAATATTTTTTCTGATCAACCCTTTTACCTGGTCAGAAGACTAATGGTTGATTCTTGTTCCTTTAGTCCCTTGATGGCCAGAACATCTACAACGCTTGCTGCACCCTGAGAATCAGCTTCTCCAAGCTCACCAGCCTCAATGTCAAATACAACAATGACAAGAGCAGAGATTACACCCGCCCAGACCTGCCCACTGCTGATTCACAGCCCAGCATTGACCATCAGGCCATGGCAGCAGCTGCTTTTTGTAAGATTTCAGATGTTTCCTTTTTTCAGTATTTTTAGTTCATCTTGACACAATTGCAGTTTTAATGGTACTTGGTTTTGCAGCTGCTCCAGGTATAATCTCAGCCTCTCCCTTTGGAGCTCATGCCTTCCCACCAACCTTTGCCATCCAGCAGGCAGGTCCGTAGAAAATACACTTGTGTGTTTTTTGCTAAATAAAACCTGAATGTGCTTTTAGTTTGATTTATTTTCTTCCTCATCCTAGGTCTGTCAGTTCCTGGTATCCCCGGTGCCTTGGCGTCTCTGGGTGTGGGTCACAGCAGCATGGCAGCTGCGGCAGCAGCAGCAAGCCGGCTTGGCCTGTCAGGGCTTGCTGCTGCCGGGGGACATAACGTCCTGTTGGTCAGCAACCTGAACCCCGAGGTTAGTACCCTTTAGGCTTAAATCAGCCCTTCGACCTGTTTGTCATTTCACCGATTTAATTAGAGCCAGTTTCCCTCCTCATTCACCTGGCATTATTTGAGTCAACAAGTTGAACTGCTACTGTTTATTTGAAGTGTCCAGGATCACTGAGGCGAAAGCTTCTTTCTTTCAGGACTTCCTCGTGTTTGACCAAACCTGCTGTATTTCTTTACCTGCCACTTTGCTCACTGTAAATTTTAAGTTTATTTAAAAAAAAACTAACTTCCTTTTTGTTTTGAAAGAGCTTACCATTTCATACTTTCATTTTGTCCGTTAGTTATATTCATTCTTGAGTTGTTGGAGAGACAATATTACTTTATAATGGTGGGTTGTACCTTTACTATATATTAGTATGTAGTCTGTAGTATTCTGCCATCCCCAGAGCATTACCTGTAGTTGTGACAAAGTTTGGTTATCTATTTGTAGACTTTGAAACTTGTAGCTGGATTTAGCTGTTTTTATTTATAATTGTTAAGTCTAAACAAACAGGATGTAAATTTAAAAGTACATATTGTCTCTGCCTTTTTCTGTATTTCATTGTTAATCTTTTTTTCTCTTCTTTTTCTTCTAGTGTTCCCATAGTGACAGTGCATTTTAATTTAGCCAGTTCTGCTGTCTGAAGTACTACATTTCTTTGTGTATACTGACCTTTTATTTTATTTTTGTAACTTTTTCTCTATTCTTTCTGTCCCCCCTCCCTCCTTATTTTTAAACCCCCATCACCTTGTTACCTTGCCAACTGACTGCACGCCCAACGACCACCTGTTCCTTCTGTCCTCCTTTCCTCCCCATCACTACAACTCCCCCACCCACCTCCGCCCCATCATTACATGGCCCTAATTTGGATTTGACACACACATAAATGCTCATCACCACCTTTTTTGCCCCCATCATTTTGCCACATCTGCCCCTTCACATCCATCTTCCCCTCCATTTTTGACACTTTCCAAATCTCTTCCTCCTGTTCTGTCTTCATCCTCCACATCCCTCATGCCTCTCCTCTCCTCCATGGTACTGTGGCCTTCCTGTGGACCTCGCCGCCTGTGGCCTGCGGACATGTCCCGACTCCACTCCACTGTCCTCCACTCCGCTCCGTCTCTTTTACCCTGTCCCCTCTCCCCTTTTGGCCCCGCTGCTCCTCCCTGCTGTCTCTAAAGAGCGTTACGCCACACTGCCTCTTTATTCTTTTCGGTACGTTATCATCCTTTCATCTCCTTTTTTATTACTACTGTTACCTGGCGAGGTGGGCATGTCTTGTCTCATGTTGTTGGCTTTGTTTTTATTTTTTTAACCATCATCGAGCTATGGGGCTATGAAGGGTGGGGGTGTCTGTTTTGGGGTTTGTATGGTTTGATTGTTGTGGGTTTGTGTGAGGAGAGTAAGGTGGGACACCACTGAGCTGCAGCATTTCATGATTTGAAACGCAGTGATTTATTTTTCTCAGCCAAACAAAACTTAACCTGCAGAAATCCACTTAAATACAAACAAAGACTTGTCTACTTTTTAATTTAAACCTTTTTTTGAAACTCTTACGTGCAATTTCGGAAATGTTTTGTGCATTTAAAGATGAAATGCTGCTGCTTTTATTTATTTTTGACCATGGGCATAAATGCCTCTGGTTTTGCTAGTGCGGTATTTGGTCGGTTGCTGTATCGTAGGTATGTGCATGAATAGTTTATTTCTGCATGTTTCCATCCGGGCTTCCAGTTGGCCGGTTAATTAATCTTAACTTTAGAGCAATCAAATCAATCAAAACTACTCACAACTCTTACTGATTTATGTCTTCAAATGACTGCCTCTCTCTCTTCAAACTCGTTTTAGCACTTGTTTGTGAATTAAGAGGATTTAGGTTTAGTCGTTGCAAAACCAAGAAGATTTGTAGATTAGAGCAACGATTACGTGAATCAGATTATTCATTAGTAGGATTATAAATCTCCGGATCTCTAATTTGGCGGTTTAGTTTTCGTTGCAGTGATTGGTTGTGTGGCTCCTGTTTAGATTGTGTGGTAAACGGTCTTTGCTGCCTTGGTGACACCCTCCCCTTCCTCCCCAGGTGTGTATGGCGATGTGATGAGAGTGAAGATCTTGTTTAATAAAAAGGAGAACGCTCTCGTCCAGATGTCTGATGGTACCCAGGCTCAGCTCGGTAAGCTACACTCCAGCCACACAAGGTGCAATTGTTCCCTCTTTGATCTTTTTCTTTCATCTCCCCCATTTCTATTATTTTGCCATCTATTGTTTCCACCCTTTGGTTTGTGAGATTCTACTGGTTTCATTCACTGGTCTGTCTGTGTAATGCTCCCTTCTCTCGTCTCAAGTATTTGGTTATTCATTACAGCTTTGATGTTTCTAAATTGTTGTGATAAACTGAACCTGAGTCTTGTAGGTAAGGGTGACTACTGCAGATGAAATGAGTCAGTGGGGAGAGTAAAGAGCCGGTCTTTGTTTTGCAGCAATGAGCCACTTGAACGGCCAGCGTCTTCATGGCAGGGCCATGCGTGTAACGTTGTCCAAACACACAACAGTTCAGCTGCCCAGAGAAGGCCACGAGGACCAGGGCCTCACCAAGGATTTCAGCAACTCGCCTCTGCATCGTTTCAAGAAACCTGGCTCCAAAAACTACTCCAACATTTTCCCACCCTCTGCAACTCTCCACCTCTCCAACATACCGTACGTTCGTCCTTTCAGCTGCGTTTTGGTCGTAAACACGTGAAACATTGTCGGTTATTAATTACGATATTTATGTAAATGTTTCAGCTTCTGAGTTCAGTAATTGTAGCCCAATGCAAATCTGTCGTTACCTTTTTGTTTCATTGCACACTCGCCTGTTTGCATGTAGGCCTTCTGTGGTCGAGGATGATCTGAAGAGACTATTTGCCAGCTCAGGAGCTACAGTCAAGGCCTTCAAGTTCTTTCAGTAAGTCGGCTCAGTTACATTTTTTCCTGCTTGTCTGCTCAAAGGTCAGCATCATCAAACCTTTATCCTCTTTAACAGGAAGGACCGCAAAATGGCCCTGATCCAGATGGGCTCAGTCGAGGAGGCAATCGAGTGCCTGATTGAGTTCCACAACCATGATCTTGGGGAGAACCATCACCTCCGAGTGTCCTTCTCAAAGTCCACCATCTGAGTGCCTTCCACCCCCCTTCTGCTGCCATCTGAATGCTTCTGTTCTCTAGGTTGCCTTCAGTGAAAATGGCCTTCATATCATGTTTATAGTGGTGTGGTTTAGTTTATTTTCCCCCCTCTGTTGGAGAATGTTGCTCATTTATCCTGTTTTCTGGGTTTGGGTATCGGGTCCAGACCCTTCCTGTCCTCGTGTTCTGTTCCAGCTCCAAAGACCCTAAAAGATCTAAAAACAGAGCAAGTTCAGGTTCTGATTCATGTTTCATATGGAGAACAGAAGGTTGTCGTCAGCATTCCTTTGTACCATGCACATAATATAGTGTAGACTTGTTTACATCTGCCTATTTGTTGTTCAGATTTGAGAGCAAAACTGTGTTTTTATGTTTTCCTGCTCAGCGTTGGACACGGCTTCTGAGGAATTCTGGTAAATGAGCAACGTTCTACAGTGAAACGTGTTAAAGTAGAGGCAGCTTTCCCTCAGACCAAATCGCTTCAAAACACCCGCCCACAAACGCAGACCGCGCCAGACGCAACTCGGCGTGCCTTTTACTGCGTTGTTCAAACGTCCACATAGGCCTTTTTAAAAGCCACTTAGATCCAGTTTGGCCAGTCGGAAACGGTTAAAGATGAAGAATCTTTTGGTTTGAAACATCAACCTATTTTATCTAATTAGTACCCACCTTTTAATGTCTCCTCTCCTCTGTGGGGGTCCACACCACCATAACTCAGATCAGACACATTTTTCTTTTCTCTACAGTCTCGTGCCTTACTTCACCTCGGCCAGCACGCTCTGGCCTCGTAAGAACTTACCTGCCTTTCTTCAGACCTAGGTATTTACCAGCATTGTTCAGTTTAGTGGGTTAAGCTCATTCGATCCCCTTTTCCTTTTTATTTTCTATAAATATCTTTGTTTTATATGCATTTATCCTGATATGTATCTAGAAACTATGAATGTAAGTCAGTTAGATGCTTTCTGTTTTCTAGGTGATGTAGCAGTAGGCGGTGTTTAATATCCAGCTGCATTCAGCCTCCCTGTCCTACTCATTACCGTTTAGTCCTGCTGGGACTTTACAGCCTCGTTTAGCCAGATTCTATTCACATATATGTGTAAACTTATATATCCAATAATCTTTTTTTCTTTTTAATGTTAGAATTTACACGTGGATCTTGTCCAAGTTGAACAGACGTGCTTGTAGTGGTTTAGTTTGATGGCTATTGCAGTGCCTTGAGTTTTTATTCCGATGCTGAGACAAGCCTGGTCAGTTGTTTACCCCTCTTTCAGGTTTTTTCTCTTACCTGCCTTCAAAGATGCCTTCATACCATAATCAGGTAAATCCACCTGAGAGCAGCTGAAGGGCATTTCCTAATGACATATTTTTTCTTTATTCAGACTTGCGGGCTGTGAAAGCCGCACCCATTCCCTTGTCGTTGTCTTATTACACCAGTCGTGCACTTTCCCTAATGGTTAAGTCCAAGTTCGCCACACGATAGTCTTAAATGTCGCCACATTCCTGCGTGCCTCAAGCACCGGTTTCCACAAACTCGACCACTAAAGTCTTGGGCCGTGAACAGATGAGCTCTGTTTCTATTTTTGTAAAAGATTCTTATGCATGACTTAACTAAGCTTCATGTAGCTGCAGACGGTTTTTGCTGTTAAGGACCAAAGTGTGTTCTCCCCCTGCTGTTGTGATTTCATTGAGGGTTGTTTTTTATTTTATCTACAGCGACACAAGGTTCAAGATGAATTTTCTGTTGCAAGTCACATCTACTTCAGTGTAGCGCCTTATACTGTATTGTTTTTGTTCCAGTTGCAGAGCCGTCTTTGGTAGTCGCTTTAGAATCAACATGTAATTGAACACAGTCCTAGCTGTGTAGAAGATTATACACCTCTAAATGTTGTTGAAAGCTTTTACTTTTTTCCTTTTTATACGGGGGTGGGGTGGGCTTGTATGAGGCGGGGTTGATGATTGTATATATTCATGGTTTTGTACCACAGAATGATTTGGATTATATTCACTTTACGTTCAGAACATGTATATTTTGATAAACAGTGCAGACATGTTAAGCTCTTCTGGGCTGTAAACGCATAAAGATCTTTTGTAACACAAAGATATTAAACCTATCTGAACACACACGTGACTCTGTATGTGCCCCACCCCTCTTTATTTTGCCATTCTTGGCTTTTGCATTTTCTGCTTCCTTCAATAAATCTTTAGTTTGTTCCTTCCTTCATCCGGGCTCATTTGATTTCTCTCCTTTCCTGGTGTTGACCCGTACTGGTAACATTTTCTGCATTTCTCAAGTTTAATACTGGTGGCTTTTTAAGCCTTCTACTGTTTCCAACTTCATGCTCATCTCATCTGGACTCTGTTCTGCTCTGGTACGAACCAGCCATGCTGATTCAATATGCCACATTCCTAATATGAGTCTTTGTTTTGCACCATTTTGCTTTTGACTCTTGCAGTTTTGCAAGTTCTACTTAATGCTTTACCATGAAGCCATGTCGTTATATGAAAACCGAGTCCTATCAAGTTTATTCTAACTTCATGAAGCTACTGGAGATATCTGACATGGATCTTTCTCACTGTTTCTTAGCAAATGAGTGGTTTATAATTTGTCCAGAAGGGGGCAGCGTTGGTCTTTCAGAGAGCTCAAATGTGACTACCTGCCACACACACAATGTCAATAGTTAGTGGCTTGATCTCAGGAGCTTCCCTGGGCTTTCTGACATTACACGTTTTTCTTGGGAGTCCTTTAGAGACTAGTGGTGGGGATTAGTTTCAGATCGCCTGTGATTTTTAAGAAAGGGATGAGGCGAGAGAGTGGAGGGTGTCTATTTCTGCTGAAGGAGAGCAGGGTTTAGTTATTTAATGACCACAGCTTGTGAAGTAAGATCTTTAAATACAGCAAGATGGTTTGAATTTCACTCGCCCTGCTTTCCAGTGCCTTTGTTTAGTGGGAAACTACCGTGAAGGTTAGATTTCAGCCTCTCCATCATGGCAGAAATGGTTTAGGTCTGTAAACGAGGGCTACGTTTTCATCACCTCTTCTCCAAGCTTCATGGTAGAAATGAGTTTTAATCCTGCTTTGATATTTCAGACCCTTGTTTACCAGGAGCACTTCTCTCTGCCAGTAATTTAGAGCAGAACCTGTTCCCAGAATCCTCTTTTAGAATATATTAAAATTCAAAGTGATTGCATAATTAAAGGGAAAGTCAAAAGACGATTTTGTAGGTTTGTTTTGTGTTTGATTCACTTTGGATACGAACAGAAATACAGGAACCTGAGTCCTCATGTAACTGATAAACTATAAAATACGATAGCTTTTCTGTTTTAGTGCCATTTCTGCATTCAGACCCTTGGCTTGTTTGCGTTTATGGGTAAATAAAACCATGTGAGTCAGATTTTTTACCACATCTGGCAACATTTATTTACATTAGTACTGCAGTCTCTAATCAAGGGAATACTAGCAAACACCAAGGCCACGCAAATGCAAACCTGCTGGTTATCCGGGGGCTGAACAAGTGGTTCCAGTTCTATTCAGTTTGTGGCTCATTCAGTCCTAAAGATAAGAACACATTGAATGTTTTTGGACATTTAAATGTTTTTAGCCAACTTCAAGAGTCAGGATCTATTTAGCATCATTTCTGTCCCATGTGATGAGATTAGAATATTCTAACAGCTGTTGTAAAATAAAGAATTGCAAAAGCCCCCCCCCCCCCCCCCCCCCCCGAAATGACTTTTTTTTATCACACGTCAATGTTTCAGATCAGCAGATAGCCTGAATAAGTGCAGTTTTCAGGCCCAGATTACCTATAGGATTAAGAACCAAGTGAATAGCAGCTCTCTGGTCGCATGAAGCCCGCTAAAAGATCACAAAAAGCAAAACTTCCTCCTTTGTTCTGAAAAACTGCACGTACCAAAGAGAATAGAATACAGCTAAAGCAGTACAAGCTTTAACATGTAGTTAAGATCAGAGGTCTCGTTGATTCAACAAAAGAGATAGTACAGGCCAGTTTCACACTTATTAAGAATATCTTTATAATCCCCAATAATCTGGTGGAAATATTTTGTGGATTGGTGCGATAGATTAGGAAAGTGTGTTCCGTTAGATCTGGAGTAACCCCACATCTCAGGAAGATATCCTGCAGTCAAACATGGTGGTGGCAGTATGATGTTCTGTGGCTACTTTTGGATGACTTGCTGTAACTGGAAATAATCCACCAAAACATCTGACCTTTGACCCTAAACGTGCCTTTTCATTAACCCTTCACACAAGGTCAGGTTGGTTTGGAAAGCCTTTTTTACCCCTTGAAATGTGACAAAAAATCTGTCAAAAGCATCTCAGAGTTTTAATCTGACTCGAGATCTGCATCTTGTAATCTCACTTCCAGTGTGATTTAGGAGGAGAAAGCATAAATCTGAGTTCAGACATTTCCATAGTCTACAGTGTTTCTCCTTAAAGGAGCCATCAGGATACTATGTACCTGTTCACAAATGCAAACCTCAGACAGATGCTGAATAATTCATGCACAGAGGCGGACAATGTGCAGCTGTATTTGGGTTATGAAGGTGCAAGGGTTTTCTCTCCCTGCATCATTTAAATTAGGCATTAGTTTGCAGAGAGAGCAAAAAAAAACTAGGCCGCTTAGCAAAGACATTACAACTGAGAGGCACAGAAAACGGGAAACAGGGAAGGTGCAGTTGGGATTTGGGAATGCTGGGAATCATTTGGCAGGAGAACATGCTTTTGAGGCTGATTTTGTTATTATTCCAGACAATTTCTTGAATTCATCCTCATCTTTTTAGTGAACCGATCCAGAGCTTCTTTTGTCTGATAGAAAATGTACCAAGCACTTAGCAGCTACATCCGGCTCCCTAGAGGGTGAGACGATAGAGGGATCTGTTTCTGCCTGGGAGTCTGCGCAAACAGCGGCAGCACCCAGTGAGAGAGGGGGATCTGGAGTTTTATGGCGCTAGGGTTTTAAATTCGGCGCTGCGTCCGTTTGGGGCCTAATGGACGCGGATGGAAACTGACTCCACTGTTCCAGACTTCCCGCGATCCACCAGGCGGCATTTCCTCCCCTCTTTAAGAGCACTGCACATTTCTAACAGCTCGCCAACTTTGGTGCGCACGGATGAGGCGCAAATACGACGTAATTAACCGCGGTCGGAATTAGGGGGGAACAGAAAAAAAAGAGATAGTTGGAATTTCAGTTACTCGTTTTGTAATATTTTAAAAGGAAATGTAATCATATAACGTTTAAAGTTTATTAGAGTTGTAATGCCTTTACGCATTCCGGTCAGGGCACAGTGGATGGAGTCCCCAGAGGGCGCGCTGGAGCCCCTCCCGCACCGGAAAGGAAAGCGAGCGCGAGATGGGGGGGTTCACGAGGGGGGGAGAGTGAGGGTTACTTACACCGAATCTGTGTGCCAGTGAGAGATGTTACCACCATAGGTGGAGGTAGCACGGGATCATGTTTGGGATTAAAACCACGGACTGCTCCCTCCGCTTGCGCCCGATGTCACCGTGACGCACACGCAAAGGCGCACCGGAGTCACGTTGGAAGAGATCCAGCAGCATCGGAGGGATCGCCAAGTTGAGATGCTGTTGAAGATCAGTCCGATAAGGATGCTCGCGAGTCGTTGCTGCGTTTGGACAGAAAATTAGACCGAAAATCAGGAAAGAGGCGCGCGAGCGTCTGTGTGGGCTGAGAAGAGGAGATTTTGGCTGAGAACGGAGCGCGAGGCGAAACGGAATTCTTGGTAAACAAATATGACTGCCGATTCTTCTTCTCTGTCTGCTGACATCACCGATAGAATAACAATCCTCGGGTGAATTCTGGAATATAGTAGGTCCTAATTTGTTGGAGGGGCAAAGGCGGATTAAATCCAACTGGCGCATCTTCGTTTCATGCGCGTAATGGGAGAAAAGTTTTGGACCCTGCTGCGGAGACGCGCTTAGTAAATAACATGTGACTCATTCTGTGCGCCACTGACAAAGTTTGAAAGGGAATTTCAAACATCCAGCATGACTTGAAACACCCACAAGGTGGAGGGGTCACCGGAACTCTCATCAAACCAGTTAAAGATTCATCCGATCCAGACGCGCTGATTAATGATCTAGAGCGGCTGTCTTCAGCTGCAGCAGGAGAAAGTCTGATTCCAGTTGAAAACAGAAGCTCCCGTAGGATGTCTATGATGTTGTGGCAGCTCGGACAGAGGTGTGTGATGGAGGTGATGGTGCTGACTGCCCTGTCCTGGGTGTCCGTGTGGGCGGAGGAGAAGATCATATTTGACAGACACGCGGTTTACTGGAACAGCTCCAATCCCAAGTGAGTTTCCCAAGTTTAGCCTCGAGGTGTGTGTGTGTGTGTGTGTGTGTGTGTGTGTGTGTGTGTGTGTGTGTGTGTGTGTGTTATCCAGAGACCTGAGCATTTGTTAGGTGCACACTTTATTAATTCCATCTCATAGAGTGTAAAACATTGTTTTTTTAAGTTAATTTATACGTTTTTGGATTGATTTCCTTTAAATTAAAAATAAAAATGGAAAACACTTAAAGCCAGGTCGCTAGCAAGTCTTTAATTACATAAGGCTGGGTTTCAGAAGGTTACAATCTTAAAGGAATCTGATTTTTTTCTTTAAATGTTGAATGTTTTTATTTCTTTCTGTTATGTTTTGGCTGAAAACTGAAATGAAGCCACTAAAATCTTCAGAAAGGGTGAATGTGCACACATGCTGGATGCACAAGGAGCTCCTTTTGTCCTGCACAATGAGGGCATCCTGCCTCCTCTTCCCATCCATGTCTAGAGATTTACTCCCCCCTCTTTTACACACAAAGCCTTTACCTTTTTCCAAGCTTGTGCCAGTCATTAGTTGCACACACAGACACACACACACACACTCCACACAAAGCATTCAAACTCTCATGTTTAGCTGGGTCTCTCATTGACATGGAGCAGGAGCGCACTGGGTCCATCATGCCTAATGGTTTGTGACAACCTGACCAGCCTCTTTCTCTCCCTTTTTCCCACCCATTCCTCCTCCTCCTCCTCTACTTTTTTACTCTTCTCTCTCTCTCTCTCTCTCTCTCTCTCTCTCTCTCTCTCTCTCTCTCTCTCTCTCTCTCTCTTTCTCTCTCTCTCTCTCTCTCTCTCTCTCTCTCTCTCTCTCTCTCTCTCTCTCTCTCTCTCTCTCTCTCTCTCTCTCTCTCTCTCTCTCTCTCTCTGTGTCTCCTTACCGAGGATAGATAAACAGTGAAAGTGTTCTCTCTCTCTTGCTTGCTCATGGCTGAATTAGTCCAAGCCCAATGGCCTTGAATCTCCCTGCATCACACAACACAGATAACAGGCCTAACTGCATCATCACCGTTCCACAGAAAGCTTCTCAAATATTTAAAAGGCAAGAGGAGCATTTTCTCTCTTTCTCAAAGTCTGTGTTTCCATTCTCTCTCTCTCTCTCTCTCTCTCTCTCTCTTTCTCTCTCTCTCTCTCTCTCTCTCTCTCTCTCTCTCTCTCTCTCTCTCTCTCTCTCTCTCTCTCACACACACTCACACACACACACACACACACACACACACACACACACACACACACACACACACACACACACACACACACACACCAACATTGCATATTAAGTCATATGGAAGGTTGCTGGGGGCGCTGTTATTCCATAAGGGACACACGGGGGAGTTTTAAAGCAGAAATGGGGTACATCAAAAATGCATCGCTGCTAAAGCAGTGAGTCGAGGCTCCTGAGCCCTGGCAGGGTTTGTTCCTCCTCTTAGACCTTGGCGCTGTCGCTGCTCATGCTGTGCCTCTTTCTGCAAACACACAGACAGATAGATCCATGCACTTGTGAGAGTCATCCACTTTTATCTATTCCTAATTTTCTTTTCAAACGTTGATGAACTACTGATTATTTTTTTCCCTGCAAGAGAGCAAAAGACCAGGCAATAAAAACACAAAGGAGTTCTGAAAAGATTCAGCATTGTGAGAGGATGTGAAATAGTTAAATTCTAAAAAGTCACATAAACATTACATGTTCTAGAATAAAAGTTAAGAGTTTTCTGATTATTATGCAAAGAAATGTCATCCCTCCTGATCCCCTTACAGCCCCTCCTGTCTCATGATTGGATTATTTTTTCTAATCACATATCAAACAGACCCCAGGATATTAAATATTGAAAGTGTTATCTCCCTCTTTGAACTTCTTCCATCAACTACAATGCAACATTATGAATGATGTCTCTAGTGCAGGTAATTCTTAAATGTTCATGTTTGACATACATGTTCAGATCATTTTGGTAATTTAGCCTCCAGAAACTAATGAGCAGCTCAGTAATCCAAGGCAAAAATGGCACCCAAACACGAGTCTGAGATGACTCATGGAAGAAGAACAGCTGTGAGCTTTAATTGATCGCACAGCATCAAACTCAGCTCATATTCTGTGTTGTCTCTTCATGTGTTCATCAAAAAAAAAAAAGACAACACACAAATGCTTTAGCTTCCACCAAAGCAGCTTGATAAATTGTTGCATCTAGAAGATCACGAGCACCAACTTTGAATTTGTAGAACAGATAATCTCTAAGGATTCTGGGTAATAACGCTTTAGGATTCTTGGGCTTCAAAGACGAGAGAGAGAGAGAGAGAGAGAGAGAGAGAGAGAGAGAGAGAGAGAGAGAGAGAGAGAGAGAGAGAGAGAGAGAGAGAGAGAGAGAGAGAGAGAGAGAGAGAGAGAGAGAGAGAGAGAGAGAGAGAGAGAGAGAGAGAGAGAGAGAGAGAGAGAGAGAGAGAGAGAGAGAGAGAGAGAGAGAGAGAGAGAGAGAGAGAGAGAGAGAGAGAGAGAGAGAGAGAGAGAGAGAGAAGACATGAAGTTTCATACTGTTCCTCAAAACTTCATTTCACTAAGTTTGATCTTTTGTCACTTCGACATAAACAGTGTGGAAAACAATTGTTTTTATTGTGCTAGTGTTTGTTTTTGTTTAACATCCATCCGGACATTAATATAATTCAAAGTTTGTAATTGGGTGTTGATTTTCTTTGTTTTACTAAAGATGTGCGTTTTAAAAAATGACTATATAACGCTGAATGTTGAATCTTTTAAGTAAAAGTTAATGTCTACATATTGTTATGACTCAGTAAGTGAACATGTCAACATTATGTTGAAACAATCTTATTTCATTCATGCTACTAAACTGAAATAGTCAGTAAAATAACTACAGAAAAGTTCCAGAATGTTGGAATTAAAATTTTAATATTCTAAGTAACAGAAAGCTAGCTTCATGCTGATTGTGCACTTTTGCAGATGATATGATGATTTATATCAGGGTTACCCAAACGTGCAATGTCTGGCCCATATTTCACTTTTCCATTTAACTAAGTCAAAATTACCTTTAGAGCAGGGTGCCCAATCTTTAAGCTAAAAACCGCTACTGGTTTGTGAATCATTTGGTTTCACAGTTTCATAATTTCTGTATGGATTTGTCTTCAGTGCATTTTATTTAGAAAAGTTAGCAAAATTATTTCTATTGCAGAGAGACAATAATAGAAACATGACTATGTTATTGTGTACTGGATGTTAGACAAATATTTTGGCGTGAAAAGTTTCTTTTAGTTAGTGGAAATCAAAACGAGAATGCAGGTTCTTGTTTGACCTGCAGATCCTGGTGATGGAGCCACATTTAAATGGAAAACAGTAATTAAAGACATGAGCGGTAAAGTTATTTAAATGCAATAAGATTTGTTCTGGATAACGTTTGATGCAGTAAAGATGGTGGAAATGGAACGTTTAGGATGTTTAATATGGGTTTAATGAGACTTTAAAGGAAAAATGCCAAGTTTTTTTTTCCTTTTTGGTGCTTGGAATCCTTAAAAACACTTGAATTTTAAATTTTTTTTTTAACTTTGAATCAGTTTAAGTGTCTCATCCTCACTGCAAGGTGCTGGAAAATCCTCAGAACTCAGCGGAAAAGTTTGAGAAAGTGTAGGAACTGTGCTTTTAGCTTACGTGGAACATTCTTTATTGTTTATTTGTTCTAATCAAAATACTTAATGAAGTTGGTTTAGTCCACCTAGCAGTCCAGATGCTCTTGGATGTGAAACTGTTCCAACACAAATGGTTCTACACTAACCACAGGAATCACGCTTCATTTCTTCTTGTGTTGCAGCATTAATGTGTCGATATTTAGAGAAAACCTTTTTACAAATCTGACAGAAATGTTCAAATTGGTTTACGTCTTTGTGACATTTGGAAAATCGACCATCATCTTGTCATTCGTAGAGTCAACACTCAGCCTACACCGCAACAATTACAGCCCATTATAGAAGCTTTTGTTATACATTTGCATCCATGTAAAGCATTTGTCTATTTCTGCACCCTGAGCACAACATTTTGCTGTTTAATCCCGTTATGTCTCAGTGGTGGGCTCACAGCTCCTGTCATTTCTCCTGCTGATTCTGGTGTTCCTCTGTTCCTTCAATTAATGCGTGTCCACTTCCTCTCTGTTTACTCAATCTCTCTTGGCCCACTTTTGCAACTCAGCGCATCTTTATGGCATTAATAACCATCCACTCTAAAATCTCTTAATTGTTTTAAAACCTGCTAATTAATTCTGCTGCCAGAGTGTCAGCCATGTCTGTTTAGGAGTGCATTGATCTCCACCAGATTAACCTGGATAAGTCAAGATAAATAAAATAAGTTCCTTCTTGGGGGAGGAGGGGTTCGACAAATCGGTCGAACCCTTTAAATCTGGGGCTCTGACTCTCAGCAGGCCTATCTCTTGCGAGGTCTCCCTGGATAAGAGCAAATGCATGAGATAATCCAATTCAAACAGCTCCAGCCACTTTTGGTCATGGCAGGGAAGCACCTCTCACACACACACACACACTCTGTCCATCCTCCTGTTCTGATGAGATACGGGACGCTGCGCGGTAACAAAGTACCATAACATTATTAACATTACATTATCACAATAATGCTTCAACATTAGAACAGGGTCTGGAAATCTCCCACATCAAGGGGTTTTCTGCCTACATGCAGGCAGGAATAAATGTGGAACACACACATGTGTACACTTATAGTGTTCACTGGTAGCAGTGAGATCTAGGTCACACACACACACACACACACACACACACACACACACACACACACACACACACACACACACACACACACACACACACACACACACACACACACATGCAATCCCAGCCATTACGGCTACCTTTGAATACATGGTTAGGCTGGCTCCATTTTCTATTTACTCACTATCACGCCTAAACACACACACACACACACACACACACACACACACACACACACACACACACACACACACACACACACACACACACACACACACACACACACACACACACACACACACACTGGCTGAATCGTCCAGAAGGAGCACCTTTTCTAATCCCATGGTTTATCCTTCAAAAGACATTCTTTCCATTTTCGTCTTTGTTCGCCCTCTCCCTTCATCTCTTTGAGGAGCTCCATGTCAGTGAGAAGCTCTGATGGTTGATGATACTCTTCTTCTATGGGACACAATCCGTCCTCCTCAGAGAAACACACTAAACAGCCCACGCAGTCTTTGAGGAGCAAGTGTTTCATGTACCAAACACACGGTGAAAGTTTGTTACCAAACACTCTCCAGACTCACTATCAAGTTCACACACTCGCGTTCTCATCCACCCGTGAACTGCATGACATGTGTGGTCACTCTTTCTCAGCCATGCCACACATAAAAACACAGATTTGCATCCCTTTTACATTTAGACGTGCAGGCTCTCCCTGCTCCGTCACTGACAGTTTGTCAGACTCCAGCTCGCCCTTGGGTTAAGTCCATCTTCAGCTGCAGCTCCACCTTTCTTTCTCTCCATCTCCTTCCTTTTGTGTCTCCCTATCATGCTTTCATCTTACTTTCTCTCTCATCTCCGTTGTCTTGGATCACGACTCTTCTCTCTCTCTCTCCTACCCCTTCCACTGCTCATCCAGTTGGTTGTGTGCTTCATGTTTAACTTGCACGGGACCCTGCACTGTCCACATAGCCGCGAGCTATCCCTCCCTGCACATAAAGCAGCGCTACATCAGGTTACATGTTCTTGCCATGACCCACATTACTTTTTATTTTACTTTTTCTTTTTTTTTTACACCTGGTGTGTTTTAGATGACAGCTCTGCTGCAGCCCGGTGTCAGGAGTTAACGCGGTATCCTCTCGGCTCGGGCTAAAATAACACGTAGAGTAATTAATGTCGAGACTTCTACCTCACATTTCTCCCAGCTCAGCAGGAGAGCTGTGATTACATAACATGATCTAGTCTGGTGGATCTTACTCATCAGCACATTCGATGCTGTGATTGGCAGTAAGAGGTCATCTAAATATGCAGCGGCTTTAGAGAAGAAGAGTGTGCGCGCTGGTTTTAGATGAGCTGTTAGAGACGAGAGTTTCAGCCTCAGTCGGTGACTTATTTTTGTTTAGAGACTACTAAACTAAGTTATAAGTTAGCTTTTTTACAAATTAGAAACTCATCTGCAAATTTAGTATAAAGTGGCCAGTATTAGAAACAAATTAGAGCTATTTGTTAGAAGAATTGGGACATAAATTTAAAAGTCACCTTCACTGAAAGACCATTTTGTAATTATTATTTCTGATTCTAATCAGTCACTCTGAGTTTCACATGAAAATAGTCTCCTACACTTGTCTCCTGCTTTAGCCTCTGATACAAAATAGATGGTGAAACTCTAGGATCTGAAAAGCCAGACACATCTATGTGACACTGTCACTTAACATCCATGGACTCACCCATCTTGACTCATGACGGCGTTGGCTGTTGTTGGTTCAGCATCCAGGAAGCAGCTAGTAGAAGCTAACTGTTAGCATTAGCAACTCCACCACACAGCAGAACTCCTTCAGGCTTTGTTATTTGTGGAGATAAAATATCAATGATGCAGAGAAAACTGAGTCAGTGGTAGAGTCGCATTGATGTTAGCCAATCCAAGGCAGGATAAGGAAACAAGACTCCAAATCCTGTCTTCTGAAGCCACTATCTCCTCCAGCTGACTTCTACGTTCTCAAACAGGCACACCAGAGCTTTTTTTCCCCAGAGTACGACTTACAAGGCATTCATTCCTACTAGAGACCACAGCAAATGAGTAACAAATATGACTAAGAATTTAACGACTAAGTCTGACTTTTTTATAAACTACCTTTTGTATGGGTAAGAAGAGGATTTAAAGACACACTAACATCTCATAGTTTTAAAAAACTGAGATCATATTTTATTATTATATTCAAAAAATTTGCTTCTGGATTCAGTTTCACCTGACAGTTGGTCACCCGATGGTTTTTCAAAAGGTCTTATTCCAGTAAGGTAGCAAAACATCTCCTATAAGCCCATAACAGCAACTCCTTGGAGGATGCAGTTCCTGTCATTACAAAGAAGTTAGGTGTTGAAAGGACTATAAACATGTAGAAATTCTTAGGTTTGATATATTTATTATTATCTTCACAATGAAATACATACATACATACATACATACATACATACATACATACATACATACATACATACATACATACATACATACATACATACATACATACATACATACATACATTAAAAAAAAACAAATTAAAACCCACCCTAAAAAATAACCCCCCTGTTCGCTGTCCGATAGTCTAAATTTCCAAGGTAGCACATCCAAGGTTACCACCAGCAAAAGTTTGCAGAGTAGTGAGAGAGGGAAGATAATTAAACACATATGAATAGAATATAAATATATAGATAAATAAATCGAGATCATTCCTGGACCTGTGTGGATGGCCGATCGAAAAAAGACAAAAAGGGCCTCCAAATTTTTTTTCAATTTGTTCACAGAGCCTCTCAAAACAAGCCTGATTTTCTCTAATTTGAGATGAAATAGTACATCCTTAATCCAATGCAAGACTGTGGGCGGGGCTGTGTCCTTCCATTTCAAAAGTACTAGGCGTCTCGCCAGTGGTGTGGAGAAAACAATAAGTCTTTGACCCTCAGCTGGCATTGCCAGGCCCTCGGAGTCGACCCCAAATAGGAGTAAGAGCGGATCGAGTGGGACCCCTATTCCCAATATGCACGACAAAACCCCACAAATGTCCATCCAGAATTTCTGTATTTTGGGACAAGACCAGAACATTTGATCCGGGTCGCCTCTGCTGATTTACATCTTTCGCAGGTCGGGTCAATCTGGGGATACAGCTTTGCTAATTTTGATTTACTGAGATGGACCCTGTGCACTATTCTAAATCGCAGGAGGCAGTGTCTTGCGCACATGGAGGATGAGTGAATATTATATAGAACCTTGCCCCACAGTCTGCTTCAGTGATATTGATTCTGAGGTCTTCCTCAAAGGATCTCTTAATTGGAAAAGTAGACGAAGAGCCCAGGCACGAAATCAGGGAGACCGACGGCGATGAAGCTATAGCCTTTTTTTTTAGCTGGGTTGAAACCCATAATATCATCCCATTACATCGCTAGGGGGTCTATTTGGGAACCCTGGGATAGAGCCTGAAAGAAAGTGTTGTATTTGTAGGTACCTAAAGAAATGTGATGGGGGTACGTTATATTTTTTGGTCAGCTGTTCAAATGAGGCGAATGTACCATCAATGAATAGTTCTTTGAGAGATCTCAGCCCTCGCCTCTGCCATCCTTGAAACGTGGCATCCGACACTGATGGGGGGAAAACAGAGTTGGAGGCTACTGGGCTTCCAAAGCATATTTTCAAAAGTTTAAAATGTTTCCTAAATTGAAAGCACATCTGGATAGTATTATTAACTACCGGGTTCTCAGTTAGAAAGCTTTGTGGCAATGGAATATGTGCACCTACAACAGACGACAGCAAAAAAGGACCCGAAGAAAGCTTCTCCATTTCCACCCATTCGGGTCCGCTGCCATCCTGCTGATGGTGCAGCCAGTAGGTTAGACATCGTAGGTTGGAGGCCCAGTGGTAATAATGGAAGTTCGGTAGAGCTAGGCCCCCACCCTGCTTTGACTTTTGCAGATGCGCTTTATGCAACCATGGTTTCTTGTTGTTCTAGAGGTATGATGTAATCATAGAGTCTAGTTTCTTAAAATAAGCATTAGAGATACATAGAGTGAGACTTTGAAATAAGTAAAGGTATTTGGGTAATATTGACATTTTAACTACATTCACTCTCCCAAATAATGAGAGGGGAAGCGGCGACCACTTTAACAAATCTTACTGCATACTGAGGTGTAGCTTAGCAAAATTTTCTTTAAAGAGGTCGCTGAAGGCTTTCGTCATGGTAATGCCTAGATAAACAAAACTATGTGTTGCAATCTTGAGGGGAGCACTAATGGTTGCCAGAATAGAAAGGGGCTCATTTAAAGACAATAGTTCACTCCTGTGTAGATTCAATTTATAACCTGATACCAACCCAAATGTGTCAAAGAGTTTGAGAATGTGGGGAATGGACCCCTCAGGCTTGGATACAAATAGCAGGAGATCATCGGCATTAAGAGATAATTTATGCCCAATTCCATATAGTGAAATGCCTTGAATAGCCTGGTTAATTCTTATAGCTATTGCCGATGGTTCAATAGCTAAAACGAAAAGAAGGGGGCTGAGGGGACAGCCCTGACGGGTTCTGCGATGCAAGCGGAACAGTTTATTTATTTAACTTTTTATTTTAAGTTTGACATTGTACAACTTGCTTTAACAACCCTGACACTGAGCAGGACAATCACGAAAGCAAAAAGAAACAAATAAATAAATAGATTAATTAGTTAAAAATAAACAAAAAATAGGAAAGAAAATAAAAATTTCTATAAAGAATAAAAATACAATCATTTAGTTTCATCGTTAAGATTAAGGTTTTTTTTTTCTTTTTTCCCCTTCTTCCTTTTCCTTTCTTCTCCCCCTTATTCTTCCCCTTTCTTGCCTTTCCCCTCCCTTCTCTTTCCCTCCCCTTCTCTTTCTTTCTTCTTTCCCTTCTCTACCCCCTTCTTTTCATTCCTTTCTATGTTTTTTATTTTTCCTTTTTTTCCATTTTTCGCCGGAACAGTTTAGAGTAATGGCAGTTGGTGAGTACCATAGCTGAGGGACATGCATAGAGTAGTTTTACCCAAGAGAAAAAGGAACGCCCAAATCCAAATCTTTGCAAGGCCTCGAACAGATAATCCCACCGCACCCTGTCGAAAGCCTTCTCCGCTTCCATGGAGAGGAGGCATTCGAAAGCAGATTGACTGGGGGTGTACATTATATTGAGTAGTCTACGAATACCAAAAAAGGAATGCCTGTCCTTAATAAAACCGGTCTGATCCGGGGAAATTATGTTGGGCAAAACTTTTTCCAATCGAAAGGCCAAAACCTTTGCTAGTATTTTATAGTCTTGAGTTCAGTAGTGAAATCGGCCTGTAAGATCCACATTCTAAAGGGTTTTTATCCTTTTTCGGGGAGTTGTGTTATACAAACCTGATTCAAGCTGCCGGGCAAGACACCTTAGTCAAGAGAGTCGGCATATAATGTAGCTAGCATAGGGGCAAGTTTCCCAGCAAAAGTGACATAAAATTCAATCAGTAGGCCATCAGGGCCTGGTGATAGGCTGCAACAATTTTATTGCCGCTATGATCTCCTGCTGCTGCAGGGGTGCATCTAGGGTGGAAACCTCATCTGGGGACAATGTTGGTCTTGTTAGGCCGCTGAAGAAATCAGAGGGAAGGTTGGGATCGCTGGCGTTGTCGGAGCTGTACAATATATGGTAGTAACATTGAAAAACATAATTTATCCCCTGTTGATCTGTGACAGTTTCACCATCTCGAGCTATCACCCATTTAATTGTCTGCCTGGCTCTTGCGCATTTCAATTATCTTGCCAAAATCTCTCCCGCCTTTTCTCTGTGTTCATAAGTATCACTGTGGTTCTTTAACAATAATCGATCAACAGAATGTGTAAGCATGTCATATTCTGCGCTCAGTATCAAACGTTCTTTATAAAACCTTGATGAGGGGGTCTGAGAATTCTTTTCATCCAGATATGCTATTTGTTTTTCCGAGTCTGTTAGTTTAGAGGTGGAGGTGCGTTTCTTATTAGCTGTGAATGATACAATCTGGCCACGAAGACAGGCCTTAAGAGCCTCCCAGACCAACGAGATGGAGATATCTGGAGTTAAGTTACATTCCAAAAAGAAGGTCATCTGACCTGAAATAAATTCTATAAAATTTTCATCACGTAGTAAGAGAGTTAAATCTCCACATCCGTCTGGGATATTCGATACCAGGTAGGCACAGTGTCAGTATTAAGGGCGCATGGTCAGATATTACAATAGGTTGGTAATTACAGGACTTAACAAAAGAAGTTAGTTTATTATCAATAAAAAAGTTGTCAATTCTGCTGTAGGTTTGATGAGCATTTGAGAAGAAGGAGTATTGTCTGTCTAGTGACATTGTACAAATTGTACATTATTATGAGATACTATCTCAATTATTATGACTTAGCTATCTCATAATTATGACTTAGTTATCTCATATTTATGAGATAGTATCTCATTATTATGAGATAGCTAAGTCATAATTATGAGATAATACTTATTTTTTTTATCTGGGTGGCGGGAATGGGCTTCCATAATTCTGCACTCCCCGTGGAGATATATATTTTTTAACTCTAGCTTTTTAATATATTAATATTGATCATTTGCAGATTTTAAAAACAAAAGAGTGGATCTAAATGTATGAAAAATAATGTAAAAATGTCATGCAGAAAATGATCAATCCAAGTTAAGGCTTCTAAAATGAGGGACCTACTAGCTTTCACACCTAAAGTGTTACTTTTTGAATGTCCTGATGTTTCGATGCTGTTTGACCAACAGAACACAAACTAATTATGAAAAACAAAATATTTTTATTTGTCTAATTCGAGGAACAACACTTCTGTGTTTTACACCGTTTGACTTGTTAAACACAGGTGTGGCTGATCATGTAATGATGGGTTCATTCACTCAGGTGTTCCAGAGCTGGACTCGGCTCTCCCGCTGGCTCTCTGAGCAGCATCGTTAAAATGATTAATCACACCTGTGCTTCTGCAGCTGCGACGAGCTGAAGAATTTACCAGAAACTGTTTGAGTGTCAAGTTTAAAAGAGTGTTGGTTTTTTTTATTACTAGTTTTGTGTCATTGTGGTGTTGGTTTCAAACACAAACTGGTTTTATTTCCTTTTTATCTCCTTGTCTTATGTCTCCAATGTGAGTGATGATCAGAACTATATTTAAAAATAAAATGTGGAATATCCGCCTGTTTTCTTTTTTTTTCTTCCATTTTGCTGATATATTCTCCTTTAGGATTAAATATTTCTTCTTCCTGTTATTAAGTTATAGCTTAGAATGTTAGTCCTTGTCTTAGAAGTGATTTCTTTTTCAAAGTAGGTTTGCTACAAAATATCACCCCCTTAGGGCAAATGAAATCAGACCTTTTCAATTATTATTTTTTCACAATGCCTTTTTTCCAATTTTCTGATCCACTTGAGAGTGTCAGAGCCTGTTAGAAAATATCATCTTTTGATCTGCCCACTGGAGTGGAATGACCTGCTTGGTATGTCACCAGCGTGGCGTGGAATTGGCAATACGATATAAAATGTTTACCTAACTTTCACCAACGTTGAAGGAATGAGCAAAGATGTTACTCTGCAGTCTGTCTTCTTCTGCTGCTGCTATCCGCCACTAATGAGGCTTGCTGATGATAATGACTCTACAGCAGTGTTGGCGATGATGATGTAAGTGCTCCGAAACAACCTGGGGGAGATCCCAGGAGTTGCTGCGTTAACGAAGAGAATGTGAAACAGTAGAAGCCGGGAGGATAAAAAAAAAACAGAGACCAACAGACGGGATAAAATAATGGTAGGGAGATACTGGTCCAGAATATGAAAGATATCACTGCTCTCAATACGTTCCAAACAATAGGCATTGTCATTCCTGCTTCATTCCGGGTTCTGCTTCCCTCTAATACTTTTCCTCAGGTCCCGGCTGGTTGGGCCGATTGTATTAGCCAGGCAAAAGAATGGGACTCTTTCAGTTCTGTCTTCCTGATATTCTAATGGGACGCCTGCTGCTTGGTTTTTATATAGACCAGCTGGAGACTGATAATGAAACATGCACTGCTGTCTGGGTGCACATCGCACCGACCACAAGGGACACAATAAAAGGAGGGAAAATGTGAAAGGAAAAAGAAGAGATCTTGAAGGATTAGGGATGCTTTAAAGATGAAGATGGAGGAAAACAAGTTTCATATTTTATGAAGTAGCTAATTTAGTTCATGGTGATTGGGAAAATAAATCAGAAGTAAAACCAAACATCCTTTGGTATCGCCCGCCTTTCATGTCAGAGCTTTAAACTGAGATCAGTTTATGTTGAGAAAAGATGGAGCTGCAGCTGATTTAGTTTTTGAACATGATGTTATGTGCAATCTCCTGTGATTTTACAAGATGTGCAATCTGTTGGCACTCAAACTATGTGTTGGCGATTCTCTGTTGCAAAAGTTGTAAAATCAATGGCGTTGTAATTTTGTAAATGGTAAATGGTCTGTATTTGATATAGCGCCTTCTACAGTCCTGGAACCCCCCAAGGCACTTTACAACACAATCAGTCATTCACCCTTTCACACACACATTCACACGCTAGTGGGGATGAGCTACAGTGTAGCTACAGCTGCCCTGGGGCGCTCTGACAGAGGTGAGGCTGCTGTAAACAGGCACCACCGGTCTCTCCGACCACCACCAGCAGGCAAGGGGGGTTAACGATCTTGCCCAAGGACACAACGACAGTGACAAACTGAGCGGGGCTTGAACCTGCAACCTTCTGATTATGGGGCGAGCACTTAACTCCTGTGCCACCGTCGTCTATGTTGTGTTGCTAACAATGCTAACGGTGAATTAGAAACAAAAAGTTGGCTCTAAAACATATAGCTACTTTTTCAATTACCAACAACTCGATTATATGTGTGTGAAGTGAATAATGACACAATTGTGGCGTTTTACTTCCTTTAATGAGTCATTCAGAACAATTACAGTAAGCTAACGGCAAAATGGCAAACAACCATACTTCCTCTGATGCCGGTGGCATATTACCCTAGTAAGTGTAGTAAGTGCTCCCTACCATAAAATGTCCATGAGTGCTAACACCAGATATGACAATGTATTTATCTACTTATCAACTTTACTGTCTTGTCTTTGCTTGTCATCTATAATCTCCTGGTGCTTTGTTTGGCAACAGCCATGAAACTCAAGGAACGGAGGCGAGAAAGTGACTCGTGTTTAGACCATGGACTGCAGTACCTGAATCTGACCACATGACGTCATTCTTACGTAATTTTTATGCATTGCACTTTTAAAATTGATGGAGGTATAGCCAGTTGTTGGTTTTCTAAGGTTGTGTGACTGTGGCACAGTGGCAGCCATCTTGAAATGGGCTAACTCAAAAATCAAAAAGTCATGGGCAAACGCAATGAAGAAATTTGAAGCAACTCATGCACCCATTCAGAGGTTTGTGAGATTATTTGCCAGCAGTTAAAGTGTTCTAGGTTCATATTGAACTTGTAACATCTTCAGAAAAATCTAGCTTGACATCTTTTATGGTGGCCATCTTTGATTGGGTTGACACAAAAAGTTAACCACTTGTAAAGGACCTTCTAGAGTCCTAGAACCTCCCCAAGGTGCTTTACAACACAGCCATTCACCCATTCACACACACATTCACACCCTGGTGGTGACGAGCTACGTTGTAACCACAGCTGCTCTGGGGCGCACTTACAGAGGAGAGGCTGCCGAGCATTTTTGGGTGAAACTAGGAGAAACCTTTTGCAGTTAGAAAATTTGAAGAAACAACCCTTTTTGAAGCTTTAGTTGCAGAGAAAGCAGCTATGAGCTCATGGTTGGATAGGCTCAGCAGGTAGGGGTTGAGGGGCTGGTACTACGGGGGGAACACTGGCTTTTAGCATGGTCCCACCTCCAGCCCTCTGGTACACGCGGCTTTTAGAGCTGGCATTCTAAACAGACAAACTGAAGACGTGTTTGCCAGATGACAAGACAACCCCTCCCTTTTTTCCACTTCAGCAGAGGTGAGGCTAAACTTCAAAAGCCCACCCGGGCGACTTTCACACGCTTTTACTTGCCTTCCATGTAAAAAAAAAAAAAGGCAAACATGCTCATCCTTAAAATGTTTGGACCTTGTCAGGAAAGACATATCATCACGAGACAGTTGGCCATGGTTTTTGTGAAAGTGTGCACCTGCAACGTGCTTGCGTTGGAGCAATAATGAAGGCTGGCTTTTCATCTATGTACAAAAATATCCCCAGTAGACTTTCATATGGCAGGGATGGAAAGTCAAACAAAAGTAGGGTGTGAATCGTTTGCTGTGTAATCTATCAGAGGAGGGCAGCAAACTCGCATCCAGCCACGGACGCCCTGCTACCTTTGTTTGATCCAGAACGGGGGCATCATAAACAAACCCCCTTCATTTTACTCTATGCTAATGAGGCATAATAAAGCAGAACCAGCAGATGTTGCAGTGCTTTCCTGATTTTGCCTCTGCCTAATTCTGTTAGACGATGCTGAAGCAGCTAACCAACGCTCATTTCTCTACGACTCTCTGAGGCAAACAAACGCCAGAGTCGGGTTCGCTGGCTGAGCAGAGTTTTCTTAGAAGCAATATTCCTCCTGACCCGCAAAATAATCCCCACCTCAGGTCTAATCCTGAACTAATGCTAAGCGACTCTGAGGGCTGTATATTAGAAAATAAGCCAGTCATCTGATATGCCTGCAGACAGAAAGGACGAAGGAAAGGGACCATTCCGATCTGATGAAGGTGATGCTGATCATGCTGGTGATGGTGAACATACGGGGGAGAGGATGTTAATGATTATGCCTGTCATCATTGTCCAATTTGGGCAGAACATTTGTCTTCACTTACAGCTCCAACATGGTAAACACATAAATTATTGTCTTTAGCTGATAGACTTCAGATTCAGGACATCCATTCACTGTAATGCAGCTGTAATGGTTCAGTGTTGTCGAGGACACTGACAGCTTCAGGGACAAAAGGACATTTTTTTTATTTTACCCAGCAAGCCTTTCCACACCTCAGTTTTTCTTACTCTCCAATCATTCCCCTCCAGTTTGGTTTTAAAATTCCACAGTCGCTACCCTAAATCAGCGATTTTCCCCTCCATCATGGTGTCAAACATCAGCGACTAGCTCCGAATCCCCAGGACACAAACAAAAAGTCTTGTTTTTATTTACATAAATGAAATCAGCGCAGATCAAGATGATGATGCTAATTGTGTTTAGGAAGATGAGGATGATGAGGATAATGAAAACAGCAGGGACCAAAATGGTGGTGATTAGAAAAGTGATGAAGGAAATTGGCGTGATGACAGTGAAGATGACAGCCATGGCTGATGTTTTTATTTGATGCTGATTATATCAGTAGAAACGATGATAGTGGCTGGAGTAGTGATGAAGAACTTGTGAGTTTTATTTTATAATCGGTGTTAAAGAATAATACAAAAAAAAACTGATTCATACAAATATTCTTCCAGTAAAAGTCACTGCAAATATTTTTTGCTGCTGTTTTATAAATAACAATAAATGCTACTAATTCTAAAATGTATTTTCTAAACTTGAGGACATTGGTGTCTCTTTTGCATCTAACTTCTCTGAAGATGCTGAGATTGAGAGCTGACTCTGATTATTGCTCGGATGCTTTTAGAGGTGGTTTTGGTGTCTGGGACATAGTCTCGTGACAGTGTGAGAATGGTAATGAGGAAGGAGACATGAATATGAAACTGATGAAGGCAGTCCTACAACTGATGACGTGACTGTTATGAAAAGATTTATGGTGACCCTGATGTCATGGAGCAAGGACAATCTGATGAAAAATGGGCATTTAGAGAAAACAGAAGATATTAAAGTAAAACATGTTTGTGGAGCTTTTAATGGTGTCTTGCTGGTAATCTGCAACACACGGCCCCCACTGCGAGAGCACCAACTAAGGTCCAAATGTATTTGAGAGCATCATGCCTATTTCAGAGCTAATTCCCAGAGGTCCAGAACAACCAGTGATATGCAGATTCCTTCTGTTAAATGTGCTTTCTGAATGAGGAGCTTGGTGATTTAGGGGGAGCTCAGAGTAGAGTTGCAGCTCCACCATACTGAACGGAGAGATGCTATGGACCTCTGGTATGAATGTTTCTGACTTGTGCTATCTAGAGGAGACTTCAGGGTAGAATCAGGACGCGCCCAGCTGGTCTGGGAACACCTTGGAGTCTCTGCATGGGTTCATGTGCTGACCCCACAACCCAGGGTCTGGATGAAGAGCAAAGGATGGATAGATGATAGATATGACAGTGATTGTTTGCTTGTGAGCCTACAAACTGACATTTGGCATTACACTGTGCTGTGGTTTCATGAAATAATGTCATTTGAATTACTCTATATGCTCAATGGTTTTACACAAGCACGAGCATTAAACAGAACTTAAAGTGCATTAGGACATTTAAGCACCAGTGTGACTGAGGTACAGTTACAGGTGCCTTGAAACAGAAACGATGGAGCTGTCAGATGGAGAAACGGGGATACTGTTGTTCAAAATGATCATTCTTTGAGTCATAGTTGTGTTTCCACTCCAGCTGTCTCTGAGCATATCTGACACACGGGACTCGAAAAAAAAAAACATTTCTCCATCCACTCCCTCCTTTACTGCTTTTTCGGCTATAAAGCTAAAGGTATTATTAGTATTGTTGACACAACCTTGTAAAAATGGATCAGGTTATTAGTAGTAGTGCTATTCATCATTCAGAATTATTCAGTCAGATTCTTAATTGCTCACTTTTTCATCACCTGCTGTGTCATAAATGTACAAGAATGTTTAATAGGATGATTATAGTATGCAGGAGGAAACCATGGTGCAGCCAGCGTCAAGACTCTTCTCACTAGGAAGGTTAGTTACAGACGGGAAATCAGAGGTTGATGTATTTTGAATCCGAAGGAGTCATAAATATCTATGATTAATTACACTAAAGTTATCTGTTGCAAAACAGAACATGTTTCTCGTACTGATTCAGTAAATCTATTTTTACAGAAAATCTGTTTTATATAAAATCTGTAATCTGTGATTGATAGGTGGATTGGTGCTGCGTCTGCAGTGATGCGGGCTTTGTACCGATCTGTTGTGGTGAAAAGAGAGCTGAGAAGGAAGGCAAAGCTCTTGATTCACTGGTCGATCTATATTCCTACCCTCACCTAGTCACGAGCTTTGGGTAGTGATTGAAAGACTGAGATTATGGATACTTGCGGCCGAAAAGAGTTTTCTCCGCAGGGTGGCTGGACTCTCCCTTAGAGATAGGGTGAGATGCACAGTCATTCGGTAGAGGCTTGGAGTAGACCCGCTGCTCCTCCACATCGAAAGGAACCAGTTGAGGTAACTCGGGCAACTAGGATGCTTCCTGGTGAGGTTTTCCAGACACATCCAACTAAGAGAAGACCTAAAGGAAGACCCAGGACACTGGGATTATGTCTCTCGGCAAGCCAGGGAAAACCTTGGGATTCCCCCAAAGGATGGATGGATAAAATCTGTAAACTGAACCTCATTAAAATATTAGTTGTTATAGATTTACAAAGCCAAACCTAGAATAATAATCTTTAAAGACAACATGTTCTATTTTTAATATGTTATAATAAATCTAAGATCTGTAGAAAACACGGAGTTCTTTGCACAAATCCCTGTCACACAAAGCGACCCCACCAGCCCTTTCCTTGAAAGTTTCAGTGCCTTCCAGAATGAGCTGTTTCAGGGCCCTGTCACTTTCATTCAAACAAGCTGTAGCTGGCCACGTCTACTCATCCCCCGATTGACTGCTATAAGGTTAGAAGTAGAGCCGCTGCTCCTCCACATCCAGAGCAGAAGCTGCCCTTGTCATGTTGTGGGGCAAGAGTCTAACCCAGGACATGCAGAATCAGAGTCAGAGTCAGATTGTATATAAAAAAATAAATTTATTGATGAAAAGGTGAACTAAGGGTGCACTGGGAAATCCAGCGGGTGCAGAAACGGGAAGCAGTGTCTAGAGGGAAAGTAGCAGAGGTGAGTATGGGAGTTGTAGAATGGCAGGGGAATTGCTGGCTGAGATAGACGAGAAGCGTGTGGGAGGGGTGAGCCAGGGTAAGTCCAGGTAATGATTGTAGAGCGGTAGAGGTGAATGAGGAATGGGATCCGGGCCGGTGTGGTTCTGGAGAGGGAGCGAGAGGTGGAGGAGATCGGGTCGGCACTTGGAGGAGGGCGAACCAGGAAACGAACCAGATAAAAATCCAAAATGGCGTCGGGGAAAACTGATGATTATCCAGACCTGAGGTGGGGTAAAATCCAAAAATAGAATTAATCCAAGTCACGAGAGAAAAAGACGAGAGAACAAGAGCAGAGATAAGCGAGGGCTAGAGACTACCAGTCAGTAGTTAATCTTCTGGCGTCGAGTCATGTCCACCTTCCTCCTTATAAACCGGCCCGCTGATCAGCTGATTGGAAACAGCTGTTGCTCCCTCTCCTGAAACCAAAACACTCAGAGATAGTGAGATGATGAGATGAGTACTCACCCCGGCTCATGACAGCCCTAAGTGTTGAAAGGTTAGGGATGGTTCTCTGATAAAGTTTCCTCATTGTGATGTCACAATAAGGGAAATTTGTAGAACTAAACAATTCCTGAAAGCAAAATCAAAACAGAAAACAGACAGTTTTCACATTCAGAGTGTTTATAGCGGTAGTAGAGACCCACATGGCAGCACGAGAAGTTGCAAAAAGTCAGATTTGCATAATATGCCTCTTTTAAAGTAGGAAAAAGTTTATAATTATATTTGACACTCTGAATGAGTATGACTTTACATCTTTGTTTTAAAAGTTTATACAAAGAGACCACAAACAGTTTATCATAATGCCATATTTGTGTTGATGTAGGCTGTTGATCAATAGTAACTGGAAAACATCACATTATGCCTAATTAACATGGTGATTTATGATATTAGTAACAGTAGTGATTGTAGCGTCAATGCCGCTAATGACCACAGGTTTGATGGAAACGGTGCCAGTTGAAGTGATGAAGAGGAGGAATACAGATGAAGAATAATTGGGACACTGGTTCAGATATTGTTGACTAAAAATCTATGAGAGGATGACTGAGCGAATGAAAAAAAAATACTGAAGAGAACGATCCAAAAGGAAAAGAAAGGACGGAGTGGATGAAGCAGTAATGGCATGAGATGGTTCTGAAGACAAGCTTAATCAGAGGATGTGATGGTGGTGAGGAGGAGACAACAGATGTGAGTACGATGTCATGGCAGAGCCGAGGATTACTGTCGTCTTGTGAGAGAAGCCTGTGATGATGATGATTAGAGCTGAGAAAAGAAGGGGGGAAAATATGAAACGCTGATTTTTATTGGTCATTGAAGAGATGATGCTGGTGAGTCATCGATTCCAGTTTGATGGTCGTTGATAATACCTGTGGCACGGATGTTAACGGATAACAGCAGCAATTATACTTGCAAGATGGTGATGATGATGAATGACAGATTTGAGGACTTCGCTGACAAAGACACGAGAACCATGATGAGTCACCATCTCTGCTCGGTTGACCCCCCTTCCACACACACACACACACACACACACACACACACACACACACACACACACACACACACACACACACACACACACACACACACACACACACACACAATTTACCTCCATAATTCCCCACCTGCCCACACAGACTCTCAAGGAGGTGCACGAGAGCAGAATCAGTGCATTTCATTAACATTCTTCCTCTCTCCCCTCTGTTACCTCTCTATGGAAAATAAAGAGGATGAAGACGGAGGAAAATTGTTACTTTTTTTGACAGTTGCTTCTTTTCTTCTAATGGAAATAGAAAGCGAGGAGAGTCTCCGCTGATGAGATTGCCTCTTTCTTTGAGGCATCACCTCTAACTCGTACATCCCCCAGAGAGGTGTTATGTCACAAATGAGAGGGAGATTGTTCATTTCTTCTATTGTGTCCACCTTTTTTTTCAGATGTTGGTTGAATGCATGCATGTGTGGGTGGACGTAAAGTGTGTACTTCTGATGTGGGTGTCGCTCGGGAGTGTACAAAGTGGCAAAGAAGAAAAATATCCTTACGCCAGTTTGAAGAGCCTAATCAAAGGCTGGCAAATTTTTACCACCTCTTGTGTAGTTCTGAGGCAACTGCCAGGCCCAGTTTCTTTCTGCTTTCCCCCGTTTTTCCTCCCTTCTCTCCCACTTTCTCTCATGTCTGATTACTGAAAGGGCAGCAGGAGGGCCCTGTTCTTCACCCAGCTTTGTGTTGACATCCTTCAGAGCTCGATCTATCTGCAGCCTTCGATACGGTTGATCACAACATCTTGATCTCTACACTACGGACTTGGGCTGGCGTCTCAGGTTCGGCCCTGGACTGGTTTAGGTCTTACTTCCATGACCGGTCCCTTAGGGTCATGCTGGATGATTATTCATCCGAAACACTCTCCCTTCCCTGGGGGGTTCCTCAAGGTTCCATCCTTGGCCCGTTACTGTTCTGTATTTATATTCTGCCCTTGGGAGCTGTTTTCAAACAGCATGCAGTGTCTTACCATCTATATGCAGATGATTGTCAAATTTATTTTTCACTGAAACCCAAAGACTCCACTAAACCTCTGTTCGATTGTCTTCACGAAGTCAAGCAATGGTTGGCTGACAGCTTCCTACATCTGAACGACTCCAAAACAGAGGTAATCGTTTTTAGTCCAACTAGTGTTAGAGCAGCCCAGCAACCAGACCTCAACTATCTGTCACCTAATGTCACTTCTGTTGTTTCCAACCTTGGAATAAGAATAGATTCTGCTCTGAAGATGGATGCTCAGGTCAATAGCATAGTCAGGTCCTGCTTTTACCATCTTAGACGTATTTCAAAATTAAAGTCCATCCTGAGTGTCCATCTTCTACAGTCTGTGATTCACGCATTCATCACTTCTCGGTTGGATTATTCAAACTCCTGTTTGTACGGTATCAGTGAGGCGGCTTTGTCTAGGCTTCAGCTTGTTCAGAATTCTGCAGCAAGGTTCTTGACTGGAGCTGAAAGAAGACACCACATCTCACCTATTCTTAAAACGCTTCACTGGTTGCCCGTTAAATTCAGGATCAATTATAAAATTTTACTTCTCACGTTCAAATCCTTGAACGGTCAAGCGCCTCCATATCTGTGTGATCTCCTTCATTACTACCACCCTCCTCGTGTTCTTAGGTCTGAAGATCAACTCCTCTTAACTGTCCCTAAGGCACGTTTGAAGACTCGTGGGGAAAGGGCTTTTTCAGTCTGTGACCCAAAGTTATGGAACTCATTACCACTGCAGGTTAGGCAAGCTTCCTCTATCGCCATCTTTAAATCTCGTCTGAAGACCCTCTACTTCACTTACGCATTCGATCCCTAATTCCATAACTCCTTAGCTCATCCATTGTCCCACCTAGTCAATTCAATTTTAATTTTGTGTTTTTATATTCTGGTTTTATTTGCTTTTACTGTTAATAGTCTGTTGTTTTTATTTCTTTTGCTCCTTTTTACATTTTCCATCTACCTGACTATTTTAACTTGTGTTTTCTTGCTTGTTTTTTGTGCAGCGCTTTGTATGGTTGTAATGCCGTGTTGAAAGCGCTATATAAATAAAGTGGAATGGTATGGTATGGTATGGTATAGAGCTGTTGGGCCAGAAACACATTCTCCCTCACCAAGGAGCTTCTGGAGAAGCCAGATCCTGATGCCGTCTGCATTTCGTGTATCGGTTGTGAGTGCGTGGATGCAAGTGAATGATGCGAAGCTTGCTGTGCCACCAATCATCCAAAGCTGGAGGTGTAGATGGAAAGAAAGACATATATATATATTTATAAAGCTCATGCAGTTGTGAATGACAGAAGGAACATCCCTCTGAGGAGCCTTCTTGTTTTTGCAGATAAGGATAAAAAAGAAAAAGAGGACAGAAGTGGTCCAAATGTATAAAAATAGTTAGGACAAAAGTCAGTCAGCTCTATTTCTTAACGAGATTAGTTTCCAAAGCAACAGCTGCCTATTTTACAGTGATGTCAAATAATCCTTCAGAGTGAGATAAGATGAGTACACAGAAAAAAAATGAAAGTGAGAGGAAGACAAGGAGTGAGCTAGATGGAGAAAAAGAGGGAAAATTGACTAGAAGCATGTATATGGTTGTCTCTGGGTGCGGTGAGGAGTATGGGCTGTGGCATCCGCTTGTGGTGCTGCATACTCTGTGTTTGATCAAACACACTTCAAACGCCCTCGCTGACTTCCTCTAGCAGAGAAGCGGCTGCATGGGCTTTTGCATGCATGTGCATTGGCTGCTGCATGTTTGCAGGAATAAATCTTATTGACATAGTCTTTTAAATGGGTCAGACCAAATTAAATGTACAACTGACCTCAGTAAGCTGTGGTTACTGTCTTGATCATCAATCACTAGCTGTTTATTTATTTTTTACCTCCATTAGGACATTATTTGCTCTTGGCATCATGCTTACTTTTTCCTTATTAGCTTCAACTGCGCATCTCTGCACTTCTCCGTCTTAAAGAGCCACGACTCGAGAGAGCTCATTAAAAGCCATTAGCAGAAAGAAGTCGCCGGAATGTTGTTTATTCTCTTCTAACTAAGGGAACTTCACTGACAAACTGATAAGTTGGCTCATCCAGCTGTTTCCACTCACCGTGCACCTTCTAAAAAGGTGCAGCTCCCTTTGACTCCTTTAATTTCTGTTTATCAGAACCACTCGGAATCATGTCACATGAAAGTTTGATTGAGAACATAGCTGAAGGTTAGATTGATGAATTATTGATCTGCGAGGTGGGAAGTCTATCGGGAGAAGATTAGACGTGAGCCAGGAAGTGATGTTTGTGTGTCAAGCACACGCATGAAACTGCAGTGTGCAGCTGAGCGTGAGCGTGTCGGAGATCAAACGGTAGTTAGTACGTGCTTTTGAATCTGAAATCAAGGCCATGTGAGCATGCGCTTGTTTGTTCTACTGAGAAACAGAAGGAAAAAAACGAGCATGCTCGTGATTACTCAGCCTGCTGCTGATGCTAGGTCAGTAAGGATTCTGCTTCAGAAGATCATTTAGAATGCTCTCTGAGGCAATGGTAGACTTTAACCTTACATCCACAGCCAAACGTTGGCAAAATATTTAAAAAAAAACTGTGACTTAGTACATTTAAAAAAAAAATTATTAAATCCTTTAATTCTTGCATGAAGGGAAAAACTCAGAGAAATGATCCGTTTGCTACAAAAACTAAAGGCAACATTTTAATTTATAAAACAGCGCGAACATACCAACTGTAGTTGCATAACTGCTGGTCAGTTGATCGGCTGTGGGTGGAGGTGTAAGTAATGTGAGGGAGTGTTAAATGATGTGAAAATTTAATCGTGTAGATGCAAAGTTGCACACAGACTGGAGTGGAAGTGTTTGTGATTTTGGCCCGATGCACTCCAACTAATAATCTACAGCGACAAGACACCTTAAGAATAAAACTAGTGCCTACAATTTTACACTGCACACTGTGTGACTGCTGCAGCTAAGCATCATGGGACATGTATGGTAAGAGCAATTACCACTAATTTAATTATTAGGCTCTTACGTTTCTCTAGATTGACAAGTCTGTTCAGAAACTTGGAACAACTAAGGCCAGGTACAAAATAAAATTCAGCATTTTTAAAAACAGGTTTATGCAAAAGCTTCACATCACATGATTGTTAACTTCTGACTGAAACAATTACTGTAGAAAATGCTCAATTTAACTAGCTAAACCACTAATTTATGCCGCAAAAATATTGTGCTACCTTTGAGAGTAGAGCTGGATGATGATAGCAGTAATTAGAGCCCACTGATTGTGGAAATGATCATAATCACTATGTTTTTGAAAGGTGTGTGTTGGAAAACTAGAGTTCACATTTTAAGGAGACTGTAGGTGTTTGTTCAGTTGGTGCCATTAGACTTAGGAGTAGAAATTATAAGACAAAACACAATTTCCTTACTGCTTGTTTGGATTTCTGATACTAGCCTTTAGCTCATCAATCCTATAAAACTAATCTCTTCTTCACTAAATCAAGGCAGAGCAAAATCTGCTTGTTAAATACAAACTATCGTTAATTTCTCATTTAAACTGAAAGAGTTTAACCATTTATCTTTAATAGTGCTAACACTACGTAGAGTGTGCTTGAATGTGAAACTGCTACATATATTAGGACTATTCAAACTCCAGAGTAACCCCGGTTTCACACTGCAAGCATCAGCGGAACGGAACGGAAAGGTGGCGAAGCGGCACCGCTTCAAATAGAATCCAGTTATAGTCTATGGAATGTTTCTAACCAGCCGCGACGCGGCAATTTCCAGGCGCATCCCAGAAGTGGCATGCCGCGCCGCTAAAGATAGGAACCAGTTCTATTTGTTCCACGAGCCGCTTCTGGGACACGTCAATTTCCGCAGTTCACATAGTGCGAGATAGGAAACCACACGGTTTCAGTGTAAAATCCCCGGTTATTTTCTAAATAAAATGCAACGTTGTGATGTTATGTATAACTTACGTCAGTATGTGTGACCGAATGGCTTTATTTACCACCAGTTTCTTTCGAGAAGTGCAACGGTGTGATTCCTCGTGGGGGTTGTGATCTCTAGATGAGGGAGGTGTCGGAGGTCTCCAGGGATTTTAGAATCTTGCGGGCACAGCGAGGCGCAGCAAGGAAGCCGTGCTGTGGCCAAGACTCTCCCGGTGCAACACATTCTCACACCCAAGGCGTCAAAATATGACGCATGTGACCAAGTCTCAATATATGATGATTCGGGACGCCCCAGCGCGTCAGAAGACGACGATCACGGACACGCTGGTTCACGTGGCTCCGCTGGCGTCACTGTTTGACGCGCGCGGTCACACGGACATTATTCGACTATTTAACCTTCCCCTCACCCCAATCTTAACCTTAAGGTCCATAAACTGTGACCTTAAGGTTAGGATTGGGGTGAGGGGAAGGTTAAGTAGTTCACAAGTTGTTCTAATGTCCGTCTCACCACCGGCGTCGGATACCGACGCTCTGGGTCGCTGCGTCAGCTCTTTGTCCCTGATCGTCGTCTCCTGACGCGCTGGGGCGTCCCGAATCACAACCGCCATATTTTGACGCCTCGGGTGTGAGAATGTGTTGCCCGGTGTGAAAAGGATCGCTTCGAAGTTCGCGAGGGAGCCGCTCCACTGCTGTTCCATTCCGCTGATGCTTGCAGCGTGAAACCGGGGAAAGTCTTCTCACTTTCCGGGAAAGAACGAATAAATTAAAGTAATTCAAAGGGGCTAAAAGAGCTATTCCACTTTGCTTTATAATTCAGTTTAAATGAAAAGTACTGATGGGTGTTTCGACCATGCCAGTCTCATATTTTGCGATTTATCAGCTTGTAAATGTTCGTAATTAGCATGACTACAAATCAGACATCGGCACGTCGTATATATGACCTCACCACATAATCTCCTCCCCCCTAGCGTAGCTGCTACTTACCACATGGCCAGATTTATGGTGGTTCTTTCCTCCTGGAGGAAGGACTTGAGTTTTGATGAACTTGCAGTCATTTTCCCTCTCTTTTTCTCCGTGTCTGGTTCGATGACGTCATTTTGGTGAAGCGCATTTGTAGTCTTGGACTTGTTTTCACACAAAACCTAAAATAATGTTTCTCCCCGTTCAAAAATAAGCGCTTTCTTGGTACCAAAATTCACGGCCATCATATGTAAAATCCATGGCACATAACAAGCAGATTTAGAAATGACGTTTTTAGCCCCATTGACTTGCATTCACTTTTATGGTCTGGAAGCTGATGGGCGGTATTCCCATTACTTTAACTATAAAATGAAAGTGGATGCTAAGTGCTTCACTTTAAGCTGATATGGCCATGCTTGTGTCTCCATGACAACCCTTAGAATGATGTTTTTGTTCTGTATATGCTATTAATGTCACAATTATGCTAATATTTTGTTTATATCCCACAGTGAAACAACTGAACTGTTGGACTTCTCGCTCCACTTACTAAACCACATCTGCTCGTTGCTGTGGATATTTATCAATGTGTAAATGAATCCAAAGCTGTACTTTAAAGAGTCTTTGAGTTTATTTAAACAAGTTGTTTGCAAAGAAAACCATTAAAAGCAAACCCTGTAAAAACTACAAAGACTGTTGTTTTGGAACAAACAAAATGTAAGAAAGTAGAACACGTGCATTAGTGAAAAGCATTGTTTTCATGTCAGCAAACTCTGTGTAAATTTTTGTTAACAAGAAAAGAGCGAGTGATCCTCTTTAAGGTGACAGGATAATAAATCCAACGACACAACTGCTCTTCTCATCCCGGAGAAGAGGAAACAATTAGGACCAGACTGTCAGTACCAGTCTCCTATTTAGAATCCCCCTTTGTTGTCTGGCCCTAACAACATTCCTGCAAAGTATCTCGGGAGCTATTTAGCAGAAAAGCTTGGTCGGTAATAGGGAAAGTGGCATCGCTCTCTTTTCTTAAAGTCGGCCTCCTGTTTGTTGATGGCCTTGTTGTGTCTTGCTGTGTCTCTCAGCTGTGACACCAACTGCCACCGTCTGCATCCAAATGATTCGCCCCACAGAGAAGTCGGAAATCTCACATTCCGAGCAGAAATATGCCTACCGGGGAAGGTTCTGCGATAAAATTGCTGCGGACGACTGCTGATGAGGTCCTTCCCAGCCAGGTCTCGCTTGTTGGAGGACTCCGCCCTGGGCCACAACCACGGCTGAGTCTGGAGTTGTCCTTGGAAGACAGATGTGTAGGAGCATGCATGAGGAGAACTACATTTTATTGACAGAATCAGGTCTGTAGGTCTGGAGGTGTGTGTGTGTGTGTGTGTGTGTGTGTGTGTGTGTGTGTGTGTGTGTGTGTGTGTGTGTGTGTGTGTGGACAGATTTTAATGAAACCTGCATTTTGTAACCGTTGAATGGTCAGTATAACTGATGTACATCTATACTTTTTGAGTCAATCCAATTAAAATTGGCCGCCACAGCTGATCAGTCTTGGCAAACACAAAAATGGGTTAAACTGTAATGATTGAGTACTATTGCCCAATAATTACACTAAGAGCTGGGGAAACCTCAACTTAGAGCAGTGCTTCTCAGCCCTGGTCCTCAGCGCCCCCCTGTCTTGCAGGTGTTCTATGTTGCCGTTTCCAACAGCATTGCTTCTTTGCTGCCACACACCTGACTGAAATGAATGAGTGATTAACAGGCTTCTGCAGCACTTGATGTCATTATAAGGAGGCGATGCAAATGTGTGAACCAGGTGTGCTGTAGCAGAAACATGGACAACCTGTGGAAAGCTCCTGAGTTAAATATGAGTGTCAAAGCAAAGGGTGTGAGTACTTGGGACCATCTGATATTTCAGTTAGTCTTTTTTAATAAATCTGCAGAAATTTCTACAATTTCTGTCATCATGGGGTGCTGTGTGTAAATTAATGAGGAAAAAAAATAATTTAACTGATTTTAGCAAATGGCTGCAATGTAACAGAGTGAAAAATTGACGAGGGAGTGAATACTTTCTGTACCTACTGTATGTGCACATTATTTATAATCTGGATATAGAGGGGGTGACTCTCCTGCTCTGACTGCAGCTGGACTAATGTGTTATGATTGGACCACCTGTGAATGCTTTGGGATGGGCTCACAGCAGCACCTGCAGCTCATTGAGACGAGTAGGACTCATGCGTCTCTGACACTCTTCCCTAAAGAATCTTGCTAGACTTGCACTTTTAAAAACGAGTTGCTAGACAGATCTCTAAACTCCTTATTTATGAGAAGGATTGCTAAGTTTGCAGCTCCAATAGATGATCCTCATTCACAGCACATACTTCGAGTATAGACAGACGTTGTTTTCAGGGTTTGACCAAAACATCTACGGCCCTGTCATGCAGTGTTTGCATATGATATTCATTCCTTCTAGAAATATTCCACCTTTTATTTACTTGTCATTCCTTCTTCATTAGAAAACAGCATTTATTTCCCTACAAGGAAGACTACAGTGTGTTTCTGTGTGACGGAGAGCACGTTTAGCTTCCATTCTCAGATCTTGTGTTCTCTGTGAAAGAGAAATTATTCAAATGAGACTGCTTGAATGAATTAAAGTACTCTAACTGTAGTTTCTGCCTTTCATGTGGACCGAGTGTGACCATAGCATGCATATCATTAACCAGTGGGAGCACAGAATAAACCACAGTGATTGTTTCTAGATTATGACTCATAAATCCAACAGAACTGAATGCTAAGCGCTCATCCTGCAGATGTAAAATGCAAATGAAATGGATTTTTTTAAATGGCTATTTAAAGTCCTGGATTAGATCTAAAAGAAAAAGCAGAAATACTCCAACCTAAACACGAGAATCTCTACTTTTGTTTTTGTTCTCATTCCCACTGTGTCACTTATCTGTTTTTCCATTTACTTTTTTTCTTTTAATCTATTCCCATGAAATCTCTTCAGCCCTTATCTGTTTACATCTTCTTTTATCAGGGCGGTGATAACGGCAGTAAGAACAAACAAGGAGAGACTCTCAGGGTGCAGACTGTGAAACGAAGCACACTTCTAAACAGAAAACAAATGTTTAAAACATTGCAAATATAAAGCTGAGACGAAATCTGTCATGAAAGACGAAAATTTACTTCACCTCTATCGAAGGAATGAGTCACCTGGGAGCATAAATGCTCATTTATAGTAAAGAAAAGCAGAGTTTAACCTCCAGAGTCTTTTAATGCTGTGATCAAGAAGATAAAACAATTAAAGATAAAAAAAAGTACATATCTTATCCATGAAAGCAAACTAATGAATCAATCATGATCTGAACAGTAAAAACAAGACTTGTATTAAAAATGAACAGCCAGAACAGTGAATACTGACTGGATATCACAAGGACTGCCAAACAAAAAACTGGACAGCTCTCAGTCTGAAAATCTGTGAATTTATTTTTATTCCCAGCAGCGGACTCTTCGGAGACGTGAGGAATTTCTCTTGACAGCAATGAGAGGCAGAAAGGCCTTCTTGCATTTTGGCCGCAGTCAGTTTGGCTCGCATCTCCTGCAGAAACGTTGGTTTCTCCCTCCATCTTCCCTGAAGCTCTTTAGCTGGGAATTACTGCCTTTTTTCCCAACAAGGAGACAAATCTGAGAAGAGGATGGTGCTTTTGCGGAGTACAGAAATAAAAAATAAAGAAAAATCAGTTGACTGTGTGTGTGTGTGTGTGTGTGTGTGTGTGTGTGTGTGTGTGTGTGACTTCCTCTCCCTGCATCCCCCACATCTGCAGAGGGAAGAACTCTTTGAACTGTGAACCAATGAGCATCGCTGCAGCTGAACGATGTTGCTAGGAGCCATTCCTACATCCAGCTGTGGACCTGTGCGTTACAAACTCGTACATTAAACTCTGACCCAAAACAAATGTCTTGTCTTGAACGCAGACATTTCACGGATACACATCCCCCTCGTCCTCTGCCTCCTCGTAGTTCTCCTGTTCATCAGTGGGTAACATGTTATCCATCAGGACCGTGTTATGTCCTGCTTATATGTCTGTCGTTTCTTTTCTCCCTCCATCCCTCTTTTTTTTCCCTTCCTAATGCACAGAGACAGGCCAGATGTATAATTCATACCCCCTCTGCCAGCCGTGCTCTTCTCGCTGTGTGTGTTTGTGCTGCCACCATTACTCGTGAGACAGAAGAGACAAACCTCACCGAGAGAAGTCGAGCAGAAAGAACAGGTCATATGAGTGCATGTGTGTTGATGAGCACATGTCTGCTTAGCTCTGTGTGTTGTTCTTACGTGGGCATGAATCATGCATCATCGGCGTGAGAACACTCGCTTGCTGACTCCACGTTTTGTCACATGGCTCAGGGTTAAAGGTAGACAGAGTGTGGGTAAATCGTTTGACGTCTGTTTTTTCTTTGGTGCACTTATTGGTTTTGGGATCTGCGTTTATCTCTGCGTGGTGTGCTGCTCCTGCGCCGTTTAGGAAACTGTAAAAGCAGGCCAGCATCTGCTCTCTGATGGCAGACATGCTTCTCTGAGCTCGAGTTTGTCTGAAATAGAATTTGGTAGGGCAAGACCCACCTCTCTTCTCCACTCAAGCATACACTTACTCATTCCCTCTGGGGAGGAGAAAAGGAGAAAGAATGAGGTACAAGGGTAGGACGAGGGAGAGAGGAGTGATGAAAGAGGGGCATGCAGTGCAAAGAAAGGAGGGGTAAAATGGATAAAAATGTCTGATGAAAAAAAGGAAAGAGAAGTGAGAAAAACAAAGGAAACAGCTTTGAAATGCCACATTTAGATGACTCCATTGATTGTATCATGATTTTAAAAGTAAGAAAGTGTTCAACAAATGAGTTACCTGCTGACTAAACAGTGACTTTTAATATTTGACTGCACAACTTTAAATTTAAATGTCCTGATTATCAAATGTTTAGTTAGTCAGTATCAAACTGGCAAGCCCCCCAGGCTCGTCGCTCACCTAAATGTTTCAACCAGTTAAAAAAAAAACAATATTCCTTTGACTGCTATTCCAGATGGTTTCTTGCTAATGAAATCATGCATTTTTTAATATTTATCAGTAAAAACAATGTCCGCGTCAGTAAAGTCTGATTCAAAGGGGAACACAGCTTTCATGTCAAAGTCTGTCTACAGATCTTAGTGATCTTAGTGAGTTGTAATACTCCATTCAGACAAAAGAGCTTTTGTTCCTTTGGTGTTCGCAGCACAAATCTGATAGTTTGTTGGTTTATAAAGATGTCTCTTGAGCCAGAGTTTGTTGACTCTAAAAAACTACAGGTGTGAAAATGAAAAGAGCATTGAGGGGAAAACTTAGGAGACGTCTGCAGCCCAGCCACTGCGCTTGTTGCATTAGCAGAAAAGGTTAGTTATAGCCTCAATGGCAAGTTTGCAAAAGGAGCTAGCTTAAAATGTTTTTTTTTCAAGCCTCTTAACAATTATCTGACAGAGCTATAAATATTTTGTGGAAAAGGAAAAATAATAATGAAGTGGTTCTCTCACATTTGACTAAAAACCTCAGCTAATAACGCAGCGTAGACATCCGGTTGTGTGACTGAACCACTGCACTTCCATATACCTGGGTCCCTCCATTCATTACGCACGTTTCGCAACAGAACACCGCTGGTGTTAGAGGTTCTCCGCTCAGTAATGTCAGAGGAGAAACAGTCAGCTGCTACCGCTTCATCTTTAGGACAAAAAAGATAAACGTTTGGACCTGGAAAACTGCGACCAGTGCTTTGCGCTGTCTCTTTTAGAATCAGAATCAGCTTCATTGTCATTGCATCAGCATCCTGGAGCAGAGAAATTTGACTCCACAGCACAACCTGACCGAGGTACAGGCAGGCCACGAGAACAGCCACACAAGGCTCTCAGCATGTGGCAATACATGGCCCCGTATCAGGGGGACATTGCTATAGCTGACGGGAGGTGTGAGATATCTGTTACTGTGTTTAAAGGCCAGCTTGTTTTGCAGATTTGCCATTGCAGCGTTAAAATGCCACAAGGCTAAAAGCATTTAGCGTTAACAGACATAGCTATTCTAACAGCCTTCCCAGCATGCATAAATGGTGATGCTTAGCACGTTTACCTAGTTTGACTGCTAACTCAACCTGCATTGAATTAATGTCAGTCATTAAACGTCAAGCTAACTGTTAAAAAGGAGGGAGGGGGACGAAAAGGAATGTGTCTATTGTGTATTGGAGCTAAGTGATTTGAGTTCAATCTTGTTCTGCATCAGGATATTGTTTTAGCCTTTTGTAGCTTTAGCAGGGGTGTGCTAGCATTGCTGATGCTAGGTTTTAAAGGTTTCCCAATTTTGATTAAAATTAGTTAGCAGCTCCTTCAGAGTGCAATGAAAGCTGTTTAGATGTTTCAGCAGTTAGAATCCGGTGTGTCTGAGCAGGAACATATCAAAAACATGCAGCCACAATGGTGCCTTGTTAGCGCTGAAACATCACTTGTGTGGGCATGTGTGGATTGAGGTGTGGCTTTCAGCTTTTTTCAGAAAGAGAGGGGGCGATGGGGTCCGGAGCTAAAGCCATTCAGATCTGAAAATCTCCTCTTCCTCTCCGTGATGACATCAGGCTAAGGACCACGACTTTAATAGTTCTTTTCACCAATTTGTCAACATTGATTTTTCTTTTTCTCCACTAAATATTGAAACAAAAGCAAAATAGAAGTAGATATCTAAATGTCTTTGAAATAAACCAAACAACAAAAATACACAGGAGAAATGAGCTAATTCAAAAACCTCTTGGATTAATCAGTACTGAGAAGTCAGAACCTTGCCTGCAGCAGACAACAGTTAGAGCAATCTCAGTTTGAAAAGCCATAGAAAAGTTTTAAGGGGGAATTCAGTTCTAAGTTATTTGGTTCAGGGTCTGCTTAGAAGGGGATGGAAGTGCTGACAAACTCCCACTCTGACTACGTCCCCAGAAGCTGTAAAATCATCCTCATCTGTTGGCAATTAAAACCGAATGGGTGCAAAATTGATACCAGTTAGCACCCGCGCACTTAACAAATGATCATATACCTGCATGCATACAATCATACATGCTCTTATTATAGGTGCCAGCTGCATACAGCACTGCACAGCGTCAAACTCTTTACCATAATTGTGATATTTTTATTTTATTTTTTGCACTGCACACATGTGGTCAATACTGCATATGACAGAGCTCCATTGCACTTTTCTTTATTCTCTCGGTCTTGAGACCTGGAATTATTCCAAAAACATCCGGGGCTACAGGTTCAAATGCCCAACCTAACTTGCTGAAGACAATAATAATAAAACTACTTAGCTTCACAGGAATGATAAGAAGCTTATTTTCATTTCAACAATAGATTAAATCATCAGTGTAGGGGTGGCTGCCAAGGTGGATACGGTGCAGTGGCAAGGTTGGCTCCATGTTTGGGGGTGGGTACAAATAGTCCTGTAGATGCCTCCTTTTTTGGAAGGACAAATTGACCCGAACCTAAATATCCAAACCATATTTTAGGTTAAAATGCTTTTGTGATGATTTAAAACATCTATTTATAATGCCAAATTTCCACCTGCTGCATTAAGAAACTCCAAGGAAAAGGAACAAAGAATCATCCCTAAGTGGAACTTGACAGATCCAATGGTTTGGGTTGTTTGTTTTACAATATTACCTAATAACACTGTTGTGAATCTAGAGAGAGTTGGAGCAGAATTCAAGGTGAGCAGCTACAGCTGGGTGAGTGCTGAACAGAGAGGCAGGTTTCATTTGCATAATCATAGATCTGCACACATTAGATGTGGTAAAGGTGCAGAGTAGAGCGACTCCAGGCCACAATAAAAGAAAAGAGACTACTTTCATGGAGAAAACAAACAATAAATGTATAATTTAATAAACAGGATTCACTTCTCATGGCTTAACTCCTGTTGACTTACTGTAAATTATGTTGGACCAATACATGCAAATTCCAGACCCAACAGAGCTAAGCATAATAAAAACTCTTCTCAGTAAACTTGTTTAAAGATTTAAATGTAAATATATTTGTGGCCCACTTTTAAAACATTGGTTTTCAGTAGAACTGGTGAGCTTGGGACCGAGAGACGCATAAACAGGATAGACGAGCTGGAAAATATTAAGAGACAAGCAGAGATGGATTTATTATTGGTGGTGAATCTAAAATGAAAATGGAAGAAAACTATTAAATCCCATGGAAACCGTTCTTGTATAGAAATATGGCGTGCAATCTTTACTCAGAAAGAGTCAAACATGGCAGGTTTGTTGACACTAGCAGGATTTCAAATGCTTGTGATGGTTGAAGCAACATTTGCCTGAGATTAACACAGCTTTTTTTAATTAGACTGAGTTGAAAGACTTTTGCAGATCCGAGTTCAGTTCTCATGCCAAACACTTTCCCTCCTTTTGATTTTATTTTTTTCTTGCAAACACAAACTCAAGTCCTGTCAGTGTCACTGAATTTGACGACTGAGTTTTCTCGCTGATTGGTATCATTTTTCCAAGCTTCGTCGTAGGTAGTTGGTGTTTAACTGGCAATGAAGAAACACATCAAGACCAGTCAAGATTAGTCCAAAACCATCTACATATAGTTTGGATTAAACCAGTATAGTTATGTTCTTCTCAATGGGATTACAATTATTTTAAGGAGCTTGTTAGTGTCATGTTCTGTGTCCCTTTGTTCCCCAGCCCCTCCAGTTCCCACTCCAGGTTCTCCTTTTGTGTTTCATGGCGCCCTCATGTGTCCTTTGTCTGTGTCTTTCCCCATGTGTCTCCTAATGTTTCTCCATTCCTCTCTGGATTCCCTTTTGTGTTCTCTTAGCGCCCTCTTGTGTCCTTTGTCTGCATCTCTGTTGTGTGTCTTAAGTTATAGCCACAGCCTCTTGTTCCCCAGTTCATAGTTTGTGTGTCTCAGTATGTGTATGTGTTTGTGTGAGTTCTTCCCTTAGTCTTTAGGTTTAGTTTTGAGTTTTATATAGTGTCAGGTTTATCTGCCCTCCACTGGTTCTCTTCCCCATCCAGGTAATTGCTGTCACCTGCCTTCCCTCCAGCCTCACTCCACACACCTGCTTCCTGTTTCCCTAATTGCTCCTCCCTGTCTATATAAGCCCTCCTTGTCTCATTGTTCTTGTCGGTCCATTGTGGTTTGTCAGCGTTATTTGTTCTGTCAGTCTGCTTGTTCCTCTGGTGTTTTTTGACTCTCTGGATTTTTGCATTTTGGCTCCCTCACATTTGGATTTATTTTTGTTCTTCCTCAAAATAAAGGATTTTTACTTTACATATCCACTCCTGCCTCGTGTCATCCTGGGTTCTGCAATTTGTGTCTTACCCTCCTGAACGTGACAGTTAGATGATCAGAATCAGATTTATTGCCACGTAGGTGAGAGGCTCATCTACTAGGAATTTGTTTTGGTGGCAGGGTGCAAACATACATTCAAGTCAAAGTCAGGCCTGGCAGTATTTACATTAGGATACATCAAATAATCAGAAAAGAAACATAGCCAGAAAACAATCATAAGCGTAGGAATGTGGGTGACCAGGGCATCTCTGTGTGTTTTGGCCATTCATCAGGAGCCTTACAGTGGAACGGAAGAAGCTGTTTTTGTTTTGTCCCCCCTGAAGGTAGAGTTTCCAATAGTCCATGACCAGGGTGAGAGGGGCCAGCTGTTATCTGACCTGCACGTTTCAGAACCCTGGAGTTGTACAGGTAATGTACTGATGGAAGGCTGCATCCGATTACTTTCTCCGCTGAGCGCCCTACCCGTTGCAGTCTTTGTCCCTGGCAGTGGCTCCTGCGTACCACACAGTGATGGGTGAGTACTGATTCGATGACGGCCGTGTAGAACTGGATCATCATCATCCTGGCTGGCATGCAGAGCTTCCTCAGTTGATGCAGAAAGAACGTCCTTTGCTGGGCCTTCTTGATTGGTATTAATGGACACCTCCCACTTGAGTTCATGGGTGATGGTGGACCCAAGGAAGAGAAAGGAGTTCACGGTTGAAATCTGGTTGTCTGTCAGGGTTATGCTGGGCCGTGGAGCCGATGTTCTCCTGAAGCTTACAATCATCTCCACTGTCCTCTGCTCATTCAGCTCTAGGTTGTTGTTTCTACACCAGGAGGCAAGGCGCTTCACCTCTCCTCTGTATGCATCTGAGATAAGGTCAATAAGGGTGGTGTCATCTGCAAATTTGACCAGTTTCACCGTCTAGTGGTTTGAGGTGCAGCTGTTAGTGTAGAGGGAGAAGAGTAGAGGAGAGAGGACACAGTCCTAGGGGGTCCCAGGGTTGGAATTAGTGTAATTTCAGCAGTGTTGGGAGTAACGCCGTTTAAGTATAACGGCGTTTCTAACGGCGTTCTTTTATAGGTAACGGAATAATCTAATTAATTACTTTTCCCGCCGTTGCAACGCCGTTACCGTTACTGGGGACGGAACGCTGTGCGTTACTATGTGCTTGTCGAACGTTGAGCAACAGTGTGAGGCTTTCCGACCGCCACACTTCAGCTGCAGCCGGGGAGAGAGAGGTGTCGGTAACGCACTTACAAACACGATGATGATTGGCCGGGTGGGCGGAGACCCTCACGGTCTCAGTCACTGCATTCTGTAGACACAACGGTAATAACTCCGTTTAAAATAACCGCGTTAATAAAAAATATGTCTTTCTGTAACAAGCAAACTAATTAATTACCCGCTTCTTTTATCAAAACGTTGTTCCTGTTACTGGTAAGGAAATGCGTGCGTTAAGCAGTGCGGTGTTTTGAAGCTGTCATCATCAGCTGATCAGGAGCTAAAGAGGCAGATGTTTAAGAGCATCATGGCCTGTGAAGAACGAGGAAGACGTGATGAATAGTCTACGGCTGCAGACCCGCAGATTTGTTGCTGCAGCAGCGAATCTGTGGGTCTGCAGCCGTGCCCTTAGCGTGACAGCGGGACGTCCCGAAGGTCCGCTCACCTGTTCACCGCTCAGACGTCCTGATCTTCCACCTTCCTAGATCATCCAGCTGTAACCTGTTTCTGATCATGTCTTTAGTCCCGCTGTAACACTGATGCATCAGTCTCAGACGTCATGGAGCTCAGGTGTTATTAGAACTACCTGTGTGTGTTCACCACCCAGCTTCAGCTCTTCTGTGTTTGGGTCTGACCCATGTTAGTACATTTAAGTCCTAGGCTTGTGCCTCTTCTAGTGTCATTTTAAAGGATATTTATTTATTTATTTAACCATTACTTGATTAGCAGCAACATAAATGCTACTAAAAAGACACAATTATGTGAAGCTGTAAAAATTAGAATGCTGTGCAAAATTACATTTATTTCTGTAATTTAACTAGACTGAGAGACCATTTAAAGGCTCGGGAACCTTTACAGGTGTTTCTATTTGCAATTTTAAATTTGAGCTGATTGGGTTTTTGTTAAATATCACACAGTGACCTTTTAATAGTCTAGATTAGTGTAATGTTCCTATTAGTAGTTCCTCCTGTTAAGTGCCTATTTGTTTTAATTATTCAGGTTTATATAAAACATTTGGACATACATTTTATTATGTTCAGTCATTAGTCATTTATATTTTACTATTGTAGTAATTCTTGCATGCTTTAATGAAAAAGTAACTAAGTAGTTACTTTTGTTGGTAATTAGTTACTTTTCTGATCTTGTAACTCAGTTAGTAACTGAGTTACTTTTTTGACAAAGTAATCAGTAACTATAACTAATTACTTTTTTAAAGTAACGTTCCCAACACTGAATTTCAGAATGTTGACCTGTGTCCTATTCATTTGGCTTTTGTCATATTTGTTCATCTGCCAAACACTCATCAGAGTAACACAGCTGTCATGATGGGACCTTTGCACCAGCGAGTCCCTATTTACAGATTTTGATAACTGGTTGGAAAGGAAGGCCTTGTCCCCGGCGTGGGTGGGGCTAAGCATAGGGCATTAAAGATGATGCTCACACGATCTTTTTTGAATTGCTTATGACTTGTAGAGGCTTCTAAGGGCCCAGGACGGTGTCTCTGCTTTTTGCCATATAATCCAATTAACTGAGGCTACTAAGTCATGGACAGTTGTGGATTGTTAGTGACAATGTTACAGTCCGTCCTTCTGCTGGAAGTAAAGAACAAGGAAACACTAAGGAGATTCTCGAGGAGGAAACCTGCGGACCTAAAATCTTACAGGGTAAAGAACCTCAGCATAAATGAGAAATGTTCACATGAATGCAGGTTTTTGTTTTAATCAGTAGTAATGGATTGCCACTTGTACTTTTCTGTTGATGCTAATACAGTTTTTAGACATTCTCTGAAAAAAATTTTTTAATTTAACATCAAAACATTTTAAAGAGACATCCATTTATAGTTTTTCTTAGTGAAGGAAGCAGTTTTAAAAATGATTGGTGATATTGCTGCTAAAAAAGGAGATAGAGAAAGAGATTTAAATTTCAAAGAAAAATCACAAACTTTTATAAACTTTTAGTGTTGAGGTAAAATAAAATCCAGCAAGTGCAGCATGATCTATATTGTGTGCAGTTTGGAGCGTAAAACCCCAAACAAATCATAGGTAAGGGAAAACACTTACTTATTTTAACCAGGTTCATTTAACTCTGCTCCAACTTGCCAAGCATAAGGAATAAAATAAAGATACATAAAGTCTCTTTTAAAGGAGCTTTTCAGCTGTTGATTCCCAAGTGTGGAGGATTATTTGATAATCCTTAAGTACCTTAAAAGAAACATTTTGGCGTGACCCTTTTGGAGAAAATGGGTCTCACCGTATAACTGTTTCTACTTAAGTAAAATATCTCGGTACTTCAGGGAAGAAGGGAACATGTGGAGTTATAGGTAGAGAGGGGAGAGTAATGGAGAAGGCATGTAAGTCAAAAACAGCAAAAAGATTTCTAAGGCACCCAAAGCATGTACAAGAGAGACAAAAAGACTGGGAGAAAGTGGGTCTGAAAGTGGAAAATCTCATAAACAGGAGGGGTTTAGGGGTATAAAAGCAGTATGGAAGCAGAATATATCAAGAAGAGAACCTGGAAAGAATAAAAAAATAACTATTTAAAGAGCAAGGGTTACCAAAAGAAGGGAAAGCTAGATTTGAGTTTTTTCACCTCCTTTGATGGGTGGGTGAGCATTGGGAACAGCCAGCTGAGTCCGTGTCAAGAGGAAAAGAGCCTAAACAAGAACAGAACATTACATGCACAGTTTACCTGCTGCAGACAGCCGAGGCGCTAATGGACCCCAAGCAGAGAGGCAAAAAAAAAAAGGTGCAGACAGAAGAAAAAGAGACCAGAATCGAGGTTTCATTTGGAAAAGGAGAGAAAAAATAAAAGCATTGGAGCTTTTGACTGGATGTTTAAATGCAGCTAAATTCAGTGATAGAGTTCGCCGTCTCCTTTCTGTTTAACAGAGCAGGAGAAAATACACATGGGAGGTTCTTCGATTCAAATAAAAAAGGCTCGAAACTCATTTAGGGAAACTGTTGCTGCTGTTTAATAAATGGCATGAAGGGAAAAGTGGAGTGCACAGGGAAAGTTACATCAAAGTGCAGTTAGTGATGGGAAGGTTTTAGATATAAGCTTTACTGATGCCTGGAATTTCATTTATTACTTGCTGTCATCAAATGTATTTGTTTTTTAATTAATTACTTTATTTTTTGTTGCTTTTTTACATTTTAATGGTGCTTCTTTTGCTCAGATGAGCTAGTGGTCAAAGCTGATGTGAGTAAATAAATCAAATGGCATCTGTACTACAAGTGATTTCCGTTTAGTAGGCAGGAAAGCAAAGAGAGGCCAAAGCTGGAGTCAGTGACGTAGAACTAATCCAGTCTCTTCACCTGTTCTAGATGCGTAACCCTTTATAGAGCACTCACTGAAGTATTTTAATTTGTAAATTTCAACCCCGGAGTGTTATTGTAGTCCATAACCTTCTGTTGTTACAATTTTCAAAAACATTTATTTTCTTGCAGAAAATCAAGAGGAAATGGATTTTGGCCCTGTTCTGGTGAATGAAATCCCAAATAAAACACATGAACAAGTTAAATAAACATTATTTTTGAATAATGTAGATAATTATAAGACACTTCAGAATAATCTAGCTAATTTTAGAACATTATATCACTGTTCAAAAATACAGAATACATCAATTATTAAACAATATAGAATCTTTTTTTATTAAAAAAACAATTATTGTGGAATATTTTTGAAAACTTATTGAAAAATAGTTACTGTTTGTGATCAAATATAGATTATTAGATTATTTTAGAATATTTTATATTTGAGGATCTGCCTCAATGTCATCTTCCTCCTGTTCATCATCATCACTTGATGGCGAGACTGGTTTATGCAACAACTGTCCTCCATTTTCCAGAGAAAGCTTAGTTAAAAACTGCTAAACATATTCAATATTATAAATATTTTTATTACTGTTGCCAATAATATTAAGATTATGTCTAAAAAACAACTGATTTTATCTAAAAATATTCATAATTTCTCTTACTTGTTCAGGGCGTATGATCAAATATGGCAGATTTGATTTTCATGCTAAGATTTCACCAACTTCATTGAGTTTAACATTTACAACACATATATCCTTATTTAGCACAACTAGTCAACCTTGTGATGTGAGAGTTTGATAAACCTAGCGTTGTTAGTTTTAGAGATCTGAGACCGAGCAGTTTTTTGGTTCTGCAAACGCACCAATATTTGGTGCGTTATTGCCCCGCACTGACTGGTGGAATGGTGCCATGGCGTAAACCGTGACTAGCTTGATCTCTGATGATTGTTTGGGTGAAATCTTGTAATTCTAAGACTTCGTGAAAAGGCACACCATCCTCATTTATGCTGTGAGTGGAAGTGTCTAAATATGGACGTTGGCACTATAAATGGTTAATGCTCTCTCGACAGGAAGTAGAGGGTATACTGCAAGAAAGAGAAGCACAGTACCTTCAAAAACTTTAAAGTTTGACAAAAATAATTGTCAAAGATTAGAAAAGTCAGAACATTTATACATCTGGAGCAGAAAAAACTTAAAGTACAATATTTGTCATGAGGATGCCTGGTTGCAATCAAAAATGGGGTTGTTAGCTATTTAATATGTGCATGAAGTCGTTATGACATCCTGTAGTCACATGTGGGTACTGCAACCCATTTTCTAAACAAACAAGTGATTCTCCCCCCTCCTGTTTGTGAGTGGGGAGGGTGGGGGTGTTGCCAGCTGTGTATCAGAGGCAGAAGATTCCAGATGATGAGAGAAGGCCAGTCATACTCTGTAAGTTGATAAATAGATAGATGCATTTCCCTGGAATATTGAGTTTTTAGTAACGGAAGTAGGCCGAGAAATTTTTAGAGCCAACTTGTTTTTAATTCACCGTTAGCATTGTTAGCTCATTCTTAGCTTCTAGCCTTCTTCACCCGATAATAGAGTAAAACAAAAGGATACAGCCGCTCCTGGTGTGCTCCTGTGTTTCTACAACACTGCTGTGTTTTACTGGCCAGGGTTGAATTAAAGATGTCAGTGCAGCAGCACTTGCCGATGCAACAGACCCACGGACTCAAAGATGGTAAACAATGACCACATCCCTCTTTGGTCTTTTGAAAAGGAGAAAAGCTGACAACCCCCCAGCTGGATGAGGAGGAAAGTGGTTTGAATGCTATCTTCCCTCCAACATGACTGAGATATTGGACCTGATGGAAAGACTTGTCCCTAATGACATGGAGGGAAGGTGAATCGATCCTTCTATGGGGATGACAGTAGAATGACTTATCCAAAATAAACTTCAACTGACAAGTGTTCCATGTTCTCCCAAAGCCCCCATTTGAACTTTTTCTTTTTCTTGCAGGTTGTTGAGTTACTGGTCAATGTGATACAAAAAAATAAGAAAAAATGTCTGTTGTCCCCTCATAGTTCTTGTGTTTTCTTGAGTCCTGTATGGGCCACTGACTCTGTGGGCAGGTGGAAGGGTCATGATGTTCATACTCAATCACTCTTCCTCATGTGGTGAAGTTGGCTCAGGAGTCGGGAGCTCATCCA
>NC_091758.1:23286083-23288583 GCF_043380555.1 Nothobranchius furzeri
GAGCTCCCGGATGCCCCACCGGGACAGACCCAGTTGAACATATCATGGACTCCTGGAAACAGTGGAACTTGATCTGTCTTTCTCAGCTGTCTGTGAAGGACTCTGAAGACGTGTGGATATTCATGGTGTTGGTGTCGGGTGTCCTGCTCATTGGCCTTGGAGGCTACCTGGCTTACCGGAAAATTAGCGAGCTGTCGATGAATATTGGCCTGATCCCGGAGCTCAGAGATGGTTTGCACCGCGCTGTGAATTCACAGACTCAAATAATTGTCGAAATGAATCGTAAGCTTGGGACTTTGGCGGTGATTCATTCTTTGGCACAAAAAGATGGATGCCATCAAGGAGAGAATGGACGAATCAGCACGTATTGGGATAGATTAACATCCATTATTGGGATTTTGAGAGGTTGAGGACCAACAAACTGTTAGACAGAGAGGAAATTATCTCTGTCTGGCCCCAAAACAATTTCTAATCGGAATCTGGCGTCCTTGAGCCTGCAAGGCTCCAACGAAAACTCCCCCCTCAGAAGATATGCGGAATGTGTCGTCGCTATGGCAACTCAACTCTGTCTCCTTTTCCAGCCTGGGCAGGACTGCGGGAAGGCCGCTGAAACGTTCCAGGGTCACTGCAACCCTCCAAACCTCAATGCTCCTCCCCTATCCACACTGAGGTGACATGCGCTGCTTATCATGGCTGCAGAAACTGAAGTGGAGATAGTTCCAACCCACCACCCCACCTAGTGGGCACTTATGTTGTGTTGTCTGAAGTCTGTTGCATATCTGTCTGAGGTGTTTTTTTGCAGAGCAAAGCTGCCCCCCTGGAGGGAGGGTAACTCTGAAGTGCCTTTTTTCCCTCCACCTGAACCAATCCTCATGTAACCCTCTTATCTCTATTAAGGTAGCGCGACTCAGGGTTGCAAATGACCACAGTCACCAATTCTTGTCATGTGTCTTGCCCATGTATGTCTGATCTCAGAATTGTGTGTACTGAAACTAATTTCCCTCTGGGATTAATATAGTATCTTTGATTGATTGATTGATTTAACCAAGCATGTGTTTATTTACTTGGTGCTTGAATTGTGAAAGGTTATCAAAAAATTTGATTCAACCATTATTTGCATTGATTAGTTGCTTTAGCCATATCAAGTCTCAGATTTTCACCTGCAGATTCCAGTTTTAACTGGTTCCGAATTTTGGTCTCTAAGGATTAAGTCACAAAACAAAAATACAAATCTATTTATCATCTCAAGTCTAACTGAAAACACTCACAAAAAACAACACAGAACTTTCTCTGTCTGACGCTGAACATCAACAAAATAATTCTGCAGAATGTTGAATGAGGGGATTGCGGTGTTACAGTATTCATGCATAAACCAGATTATAGTTCTGTATTCCTCTTTTGTTTTTGTTTTTTTGTTTTTTTGCACATCTGAAAACATAAAAGTGCACCAAATGTGTCACTAGTTTAAGTGACAGCTGGCACTATAAAGGGTAGAAAAAGCCACAGCGCTGAAGTGAGAAGCAAGCATACATCTGTAGAAAATCCACTTTCCTTTTATTTGTCTCTTGCACATCTTGTGCTTTCACTGACTTTTTTAAAGCACATATTACTGACAGATAATTCAGTTTGTAAAAACAACCAACATGTGCTAATGCTAATGCAAATTAGCTGTTGAGCAACGGTGCGTTCACAGACAAGGAAAAAAAGGATTCTGATTACAGCTGAGATCTAATTAATGGCCAAAGAAAAGGAAGTTAAGACTTTTTTTGTGTCGTACCCTAAAATCAGCTAATTCTGTTCACAGTCAGTGAGCTGCTACATCCCTATTGATGATCAAGGTTTAAAAAAAGAAGTTTATCCTCCTTTTTCTTTCTATTGTCTATAATTTACTCCTGCCCTGAATCCGTGACATCCCCTCTTCAATTGATATGGATTTAGGGCCTTATGCAAGGCACAACTTGAGCTTTGGGAGGCTCAATAGCTGCTTCTTCATCTGAATAACCTTCACGAGGTCATTGTTGCATATCATAGCCTACACTAAAAAGTGTCAAAAGCATCAATAAAAATCATTCCAGCAGCATAGCATTGCATGCTAATGTGTGTTTAAACAAATTTAAGAAAAAAAGCTCATTAATAGATCTCAAGAACCTCAAAACAACAACAAAAAAGGTCCAACGTGACCAGGGCTGGCACTAGTGCAGTGCCATTTGTGAAAACGAAGGCGACGTGGAGCATGAGAAGGGTAGAATAGAAAGAAAACAGGTCAGTGAAGTGAAGGGAAGGAGGTAACAATAGAAAAAGGGCATATGGATTGTCCCATTGGGAACTGCAGCTCCAGTCTTCCACCAGATCTTTAAGCCAGAGCCGTCTACCACCTCAGAGAAAAGCCAGCCTCACAGACTCACACCCACACACACGCTTCCTCTCCTCACCCAGAACAGCTGCCAGCTACCTCTGGACCCTTCTGGAGCAGATTCGTGTGTGTGTGTGTGTGTGTGTG